>NC_141627.1:11317056-11471793 GCF_047967505.1 Dipteris shenzhenensis | reverse complement strand
GATGCAGGTTTACGGGTGCTGAGGTATCTAAAGGGTACTTGCACCTATGGGATCACCTACACCAAAGGCATCAAACTAGGCGGGTTCTGTGATAGTGATTGGGCGGGTGATGCTGACACTAGAAGATCAACAACAGGGTATTGTTTCTTACTTGCATCTGGTGCCATCTCTTGGCTGAGTAAGAAGCAACCCACAGTGGCCCTTTCATCTATAAAGGCAGAGTACAGAGCCGCGTGTACAGCAGCTTGTGAGACACTGTGGTTGAGGTGGATTTTGGAGGACATGGACGTGTGTCAGGAGGACGCAACAATGCTGATGTGCGACAATCAGAGTTGCATAGCCATGGCCAAGAATCCAGTGTACCATGCGCGGACCAAGCACATCAAAGTTCATTACCACTTTGTTCGAGAGCTCATCATCGACGACGTGATCGAGATTATGTACTGCCCGACCGCCGACAACTTGTTCAACCTCTTCACGAAGGCACTCCCTCGAGAACAGATGGAGCACCTCATCAAAGGGATTGGCCCACAGTTGTGACATTGAGGGGGGGTGTTAGAAACTCACTGTGCCCACCTGTGAGCCCTCGATTTGAGGGGACAAGGAGCAGTGAGAGGTAGGAGGGCTGGGGAAAGAGAGAAACTCATGCCGGCATCATAGGCAACCAGCACACGGGCTGGTTGCTGCCTGCAACAGCAGGGAAACAGGGGCCTTAGGCCTCACTTGGAGGTGCCTGCAGCTGCACAGGGCACCCTTAAATAGGGGCCTGTGGCAGGCCAAGTCGACCCAACCAGGGCCACTGACCAGGGCCAACCCTGGTCGGTTTTCTAGGGCCCACCTGGTCGGCCACCAGACAGGGAACCGACCCTGCTGGTCGGTCAACTCAAGGGCCTAGGCAATGCCTATAAAAGGCCCACTCCTTTAGTCACTCCAGCATCCAGTGCAAGACTGAAAGTGTCACGGGGGCGTGAAATTATAAGTACTTTAATGTACTACAAGACCGTGACAACTTTGGTTTTAAAAGTCCAAGCATAGGCTTAATAATGTGTAATTAAACACGGCATGGTGCCTAGCACATAAGCGTAATTAATCCCTAGGCCCAAAGGCATTCCAAGGAATCAAAAGAGTGGTTGTTGGAAAATGATGATGTGGCATTTTTAATGGACCCCCTAGAGGGCCATGTACCTTCAGTGGCCCCCCTAGAGTTCCAGGTGGCTCTAGTGCCTTCTACATGCTCCTTTGCCATTCCTGGACCTTCCTGGGCCTTCTAAACTTCACATGTGTGGTTTTCTCTCTCATCTTCTCCCTTTGTTGAGATTTTGGACTGGTTTTTCAGCCTCTTTCAACTGAATTCCGTTTTTCTTCATAACTCCTCACCCATTTGGATTCCTCAACTTCCGTTTGGCCCGATGGCTTCCCCTCTGCCTCCCCTTCGTAGTGATATGCTTTTCCCTCCGTGCGTTTGGTAGAACGGGCAGAGCTGAGCACTTCTTTTGCTGGTCGAATTTGCAAAAGTGGCTTTTTCTGGACCTTTTTGCTTCTACCGCCTCCTGGGCCTCTCCTCTTGCAAAGCTACAGCTTTTTGTTGAATTTCGAGTGGTCCCACGCGCTGGTTGACTGGTTTTTCTCAGTTTTGGAGGACTTTCCGGCGATGAAACTTCTCCAAAACCTTCTCGATGCATTCCTCTCTAAAGCACGCTTCTTTTGAGCCCAGGAACTCCCATTTCTTCGCGACAAAAGTGCTTCTTTTCGCATTTTTCAGTGGAATTCTTGCTGGTCGGCTCTTGTAAATGCTCTCTCTTCATGCCTTTGCACTCCTCTTTGGCTGAGAATGCAATTGGGCATTGGCTACTATGTCCTCCTGGCGATTGAGGACTTGGTTCAAGTTTTCAGGGCTTGGTGAGTTGTGATTTTGCTGCTGCAATTTCTTTTTGCCATAAGCTATTGGTTGGCCTCGTGTGCCGCCTCTTTCTTGGCTCACAGGTGCCCAGACAGTGCTACATGAGTCATTCCTTGGTTGGGTACTTTGCTGATTTTATTTTGGAGCTTTGAAAAGCTTTGTGAATGCCATCTAGAAACCACTCAAAAAGTGTGCAGATGGGGTGCAGTGTGATTGCATCTGGACAGCCAATGGAATTGCACTAGGAAAAGAGAATGCCTTTGGGTTGAGCCTATGGATTAAGTGCACTTATGTGATGGTGTTCTATGCTTGAAAGCCTTGCGAAGGCTTAGTGAATTGGGGCTGCGTGCTCAGTTGCAAGGAAGGTCTCCCAGATGCAACTTGTAATCATTTCACTGTGAAATATAAAAAAATACCGAAAGGGGCGCCACGATGTTTGGGGCCAATCGGGTGCACTTGTCTATGTTTGTTGAGCAGGGGCATTCTATCCTCCATCCCTTTTTCAATGGTTTTGTTTGTGAACAAATGGGTAAATGCCAAAAGGTGATCATGCAATGGTTAATGGTTGTGATATATGCTTTGTGAGCTGTAAATAAGTGCTGAAGTGATTAAAGGTTTAGTTCCACTGCCCTCTAAGTGATTAGAGGCCGGTTTCAGAAAGCCTCCTTCCAAGGCTGTGATGTGCACTCAGTTCTGGAGCAGTTTGTGAGAGAGAGAGTCCTTCAGTATTCTCCGGCAGTTTACTATATTTTGTATTGCTCCCTGTGAGCTGTTTTTTCTGCCCACCATCCGGTGGATGAATATACTCTCTCTCTCTCTCTGTCCAAGTTATTTCTGAGTGAGTGTTTATTGCATCTATGATCATCTATATGAGTTGAGTGTGTGTAAGAGTTGGAGAGATCTTGGGTGGAGGTTTGAGTGATTCATTCCCTCCTATTCTCTAACAAAGTCTTTGTACTGAGTTTCTATCCGCACTTGACGAAGGCTAGCACTAAAGGAGAAGGCTAATCAAAAAGTAGTCCAAATCTCTTCATTCAAGCTACAACTGCTTGTGAAGTCTAAACGATTTCATTTTACTCTCTCGCAAACGAGCATCTAAATCTAAATCTAGCTGATAGGGCAACACACCATTTAAGATAGAAAGCATTATCGCAATACCAGCAGGCCGCAACTTGGACGAAAACTTCACAAGGCGAAATCTGCATGTCCGCTAATACGGCAGAAGCATATACCTAGGTCAATCCAGGCACATTCCCAAACTCATCCTCTAAAAACACAACATACTGCAGTTTCAATCTTACGATAGTCACTCGTAAGATTGAAAACCATAAACTCCATCACGCAAAGCAGGGACTCGCTACTATGACATCCCCACTAACCTCATCAGTGCCCAACAGTGGGTGTAGACCAAAAGTATGCTCTCACACATACAAATCCACACACCCACACATACTTGAGCATACATTTATACAAAGTCTTCGTACTGAGTTTCTATCGGGACTCCGGAGGTGAAGGGAAAACTCAGCCATGACGAAGGCTAGCACTAAAGAAGAAGGCTAATCAAAAAGTAGTCCAAATCTCTTCATTCAAGCTACAACTGCTTGTGAAGTCTAAACGATTTCATTTTAGTCTCTCCCAAACGAGCATCTAAATCTAAATCTAGCTGATAGGGCAACGCACCATTTAAGATAGAAAGAATTATCGCAATACCAGCAGGCCGCAACTTGGACGAAAACTTCACAAGGTGAAATCTGCATGTCCGCTAATACGGCATAAGCATATACCTAGATGAATCCGGGAACATTCCCAAACTCATCCTCTAAAAACACAACATAGTGCAGTTTCAATCTCACGATAGACACTCATAAGATTGAAAACCATAAACTCCATCATGCATAGCAGGGACTAGCTACTATGACATCCCCACTGACGTCATCAGCGCCCAACAGTGGGTGTAGACCGTAATATAAAAGTATGCTCTCACACATACAAATCCACACACCCACACATACTTGAGCATCCATTTACAGAAAGTCTTCATACTGAGTTCCTATCGGCACTCCAGAGGTGAAGGGCAAACTCAGCCATGACGAAGGCTACTACTAAAGGAGAAGGCTAATCAAAAAGTAGTCCAAATCTCTTCATTCAAGCTACAATTGGTTGTGAAGTCTAAACAATTCCATTTTAGTCTCTCCCAAATGAGCATCTAAATCTAAATCTAGCTGATAGGGCAACGCACCATTTAAGATAGAAAGAATTATCGCAACACTAGCAGGCCGCAACTTGGACGAAAACTTCACAAAGTGAAATTTGCATGTCCGCTAACATGACATAAGCATATACCTAGATGAATCCAGAAACATTCCCAAACTCATCCTCTAAAAACACAACATAGTGTAGTTTCAATCTCACGATAGTCACTCATAAGATTGAAAACCATAAACTGCATCACGCATAGCAAGGCTAGCTACTATGACATCCCCACTGACGTCATCAGCGCCCAACAGTGGGTGTAGACCATAGTATAAAAGTATGCTCTCACACATACAAATCCACACACCCACACATACTTGAGCATCCATTTATACAAAGTCTTCGTACTGAGTTTCTATCAGCACTCCAGAGGTGAAGGGCAAACTCAGCCATGATGAAGGCTACCACTGAAGGAGAAGGCTAATCAAAAAGTAGTCCAAATCTCTTAATTCAAGCTACAACTGCTTGTGAAGTCTGAACGATTTCATTTTAGTCTCTCCCAAACGAGCATCTAAATCTAAATCTAGCTAATAGGGCAACGCACCATTTAAGATAGAAAGAATTATCGCAATACCAGCAAGCCGCAACCTGGACGAAAACTTCACAAGGTGAAATTTGCATGTCCGCTAATATGGCATAAGCATATACCTAGATGAATCCAAGAACATTCCCAAACTCATCCTCTAAAAACACAACATAGTGCAGTTTCAATCTCACGATAGTCACTCATAAGATTGAAAACCATAAACTCCATCACGCATAGCAGGGACTAGCTACTATGACATCCCCACTGACGTCATCAGCGCCCAACAATGGGTGCAGACTATAGTATAAATGTATGCTCTCACACATACAAATCCACACACCCACACATACTTGAGCATTTATACAAAGTCTTCGTACTGAGTTTCTATCGGCAGTCCGGAGGTGAAGGGCAAACTCAGCCATGACGAAGGCTACCACTGAAGTAGAAGGCTAATCAAAAAGTAGTCCAAATCTCTTCATTCAAGCTACAATTGCTTGTGAAGTCTAAACAATTTCATTTTAGTCTCTCCCAAACGAGCATCTAAATCTAAATCTAGCTGATAGGGCAATGCACCATTTAAGATAAAAAGAATTATCGCAATACCAACAGGCCGCAACTTGGACGAAAACTTCACAAGGTGAAATTTGCATGTTTGCTAATACGGCATAAGCATATACCTAGATGAATCCAAGAACATTCCCAAACTCATCCTCTAAAAACACAACATAGTGCAGTTTCAATCTCACGATAGTCACTCATAAGATTGAAAACCATAAACTCCATCACGCATAGCAAGGACTAGCTACTATACAACCCCACTGACCTCATCAGCGCCCAACAGTGGGTGTAGACCATAGTATAAAAGTATGGTCTCACACATACAAATCCACACACCCACACATACTTGAGCATCCATTTATACAAAGTCTTCGTTTTAAGTTTCTATCGGCACTCCGAAGGTGAAGGGCAAACTCAGCCATAATGAAGGCTACCACTAAAGGAGAAGGCTAATCAAAAAGTAGTCCAAATCTCTTCATTCAAGCTACAACTGCTTGTGAAGTCTAAACGATTTCATTTTAGTCTCTCCCAAATGAGCATCTAAATCTAAATCTAGCTGATAGGGCAACGCACCATTTAAGATAGAAAGGATTATCGCAATACCAGCAGGCCGCAACTTGAACGAAAACTTCACAAGGTGAAATTTGCATGTCCGCTAATACGGCAGAAGCATATACGTAGATGAATCCAAGAACATTCCCAAACTCATCCTCTAAAAACACAACATAGTGCAGTTTCAATCTCACGATAGTCACTCATAAGATTGAAAACCATAAACTCATAGTGAAGGGTTGGGGTATGCACATGGAAATCTCAGAAACCCTTGAATCAGGCTACGCACATAGTCCAACTTCTCTGGATTGATTCCCTGGCAGGCTGTAGCTCAACATTGCTCGTTTTGTATTTTAGGACATGCAGGAACAGATCAGATTCCTTGCATATGACCAAACTACCCTTGGAGTGTGAACCCACAGCTCTGCATGGAAATTCTAGTTGACACTTGATGTTTTCACGCCAAGTTTCACTTTATGTCCCCATCTTTCAATTTCTATCAAAATCGTATCTGCACTCCCCATTCATGAAGGAAGAACCAACTTGGTTGACAATCTTCTTCCCGCCCCAGATTCTCTCAATCTAATAGAAATGGGGTTTGCTTTCGGCAAGTATTCCTTGATACAATCTAGATAAATCCATGCAGTCTTCGAGAGGACTCCATGTGCCCCCTTCTGCTTCTCCATCGTCTTCACATGACTATACCCTACTCTTGTTTTGCCTGCATGGGCTCGAGACCTACACTACTATTTCAACGAGAAAATATTAAGAGGCATCCAAGCTTTGGTTTGCTGAATTAAAATTTGAAAATCGCACCATTCTGGTGGGCTACTATGGCAAGAAGCTGAGAGCAAGCTCATACTTGAAGGCATTTCAAAGTGCAGACCAATAGGAAATCCTTTGGCAAGAATACCTTATCGAAAGCTCAAGCATTAAGCAAAAAAGACTTGGTGGCATATCCCAAAAAAAGGGGTGGTTTAGGTTATCGTTGGTCCCAATCATTTGGTGTTGCAATGACGATAGAGAAGCAGCAGCTCTTTTCCGGAGGTATTAATAAGGAGACTTCAGAAATACTAGAAAGCTCCACGAAACAAGCCCCAACTCAGAGAATATCTTCAGGTCACCATCACTGCTAGTAGAGCAAAGGCAAAATCATATGTCTGACGTAAAAGATGAGGCCACAACATTTATGAGCAGCTGGCACGGAATAAATGATGGGGAATAACAAAGAAGCTCCAAAGAAGGTATCTAATGCCAAGATAATGAAGGCAGACCCACAAAAGATGAAGACATACGAGTTGGTTGATTTTTCGGTTATATTTTCAGAGGTAAGCTAAAACTGTCAACGATTTATACACACTTCGGTCAATCAGCGTGCACCTCAACTGGAGCATGTGACTCTCTCTCCATTGCAGCACGTGGCTCTTTCTCCGTAGAATCAACAAATCGATCTAGAGTACTTTCAAATTTCCGCACCACCGTTGTTGCTGCAAACGAGATAAGGAATCTGTAAGGCTGCATTCCAAAAAAGACCAAGAAGAATAGACCTCAGAAACAATCCCGTGGGGTGAGTGTCCATCATATCCATCTCAATATGCAATTACGATTCCGGTGGACTACATTTGCAAACTTTACCACAGTACAAACTTGAGTAGAGTGAATGCAAAATCTTGAAATCCTAACTTCCAAGCTGATAAAAAACCTCCAAAAGTGTGAGGAGATAGGGTTAAAAAGCGACCATGTTGCAAACGCGACTGAGAGTTCTCCATATTCTCCCTTACAAGAGGTCCTGGATGCATGATTGACATGCCGGTACGAATCTCATGGCGAATGGCGTCCAGCTGTGCCATGGTGTCACGCAGCTCTTTCTGAACCTGCGTAAGTATACAAAGCAGCCCTCTTGGTCAAATTATATCATCAAACGACTCTTCGCCAATATATATTCGCAGAAAAAAATGAAATGATGGAATGAGGAGGCAGAAACCTGGCTGGTTTGCGACTGCTGCATGAGTGCATCGACTTGGCCGCGCATGGTTTGCATGAAGCCTACGGCCTTGCCAGTCAACCTGCCAGCTGCTCGTGCGACGATGGGAAGGTCTTTGGGACCTGAAAGAAGATGGCAGGTAGAATTGTGAGGCAAAAGTGAAGCAAAGAGCTTAGAAATCCGAAGAAATGCAGATGAATTTGACAAGCAGGAGGACGAACCTAAAAGTACAACAGTTCCAACCATCAGAAAGAGGAGATCGCCGTAGGAGAATCCCAACACCATGATCAAGAAACTGCATAATCCCACACAAGAAGAGCTAACTGGCAGTGGAAGCTCCAGTCTTTCCTCAAATTCCTCTATTTTTCATCAAGGGTCCGTCGGCGTAAGTAGCCTGAGGCTGGGTTTAGAGTGTCCAAGTGAGCATTCCCATCTAGGCGTGTATGGCTACAGCTTTCATATTTCACTACCACCAACATTTACATTTCACTACCATCTAGGCGTGTATGGCTATAGGCGGAGAGGCTTTCATATTTCGCTACCCCCTAGCCCTCCAAATTTCACATTGTCTCGCCAACACATAGCCCCTTACAAATTCCTCTATTATGAATGGATGTTTGTTGGGGATCTCGATGTCTCTACACAAACCCCATGACGATGTCTTCCTTGAATTTCCTTTTCTTGATGTGGCACTCATGCCTTCCTTTACTATGATGTGGATCAAGAAATGACCTCCTATCACTCCTTAATGTGCTACTATCTCCCTTTCATGTGGAAAGCCACATCGTCCAAGGTCATATCCCCTCCCTTTCTATATAGTCTTTTCACCTATTCACTCTCCTCACTTCGCAAATTCATATCCAACGATCTAACAACCATTCATAGCTCTAATCACTTGCCTAATTTTGTAAACGAAATTTCCATGATAGTTGCAAGTGGCTACTACATCTTGGATGACAGCTTGTGAGAGAGGGACGACTATTCGATTGGTTTATGCTTTCATGTGTTTGATTAAGATTAATCATGTGTTTGATTAAGCTTAATTTGATTGGTTTATGTTTTCATGTGTTTGATTAAGCTTAATTTAAGCTTGATTTATCATCCCCCTAGCTAATGAAGGGAGAGAGACACGGAAGATGATGCCGGGAGAGAGGGGCAAAAGATGAGCCTGGAGAGAGAGAGAGAGAGAGAGAGAGAGGTAGCAAGGGAGAGGGAGGGGGTGAGAGGTGGTAGATGAAAGGAGAGAGAGAGAGAGAGAGAGAGAGAGAGAGGGTTGGAGGGGGCGCAGAAGGAGATGTAGGAATGAAGGGAAGATATAAGGGAGGCAAGGTAGTGAAGGACATTTCCCGAATAAGCTAGAAGCTTCCCAAAGCCATTAAATCATCGCTTGCGTTGCTTTCGCTTACCTTTTAATCATTGTGCCTTCGCTTAGCTTAATTTTTTCATCCTCCTTGCTACGGATACTAATCCACGAAAAAAAGTCATCGTGGGGGCCTATAGATGACCAATGATCAATGTGTATTTTTAGGATTTAAGTGCAATCCGTCATTGTTATATTGATGAATCTTCAAGAAATGTGGATGTGGAAAGGTATTGTCAGATCTTTTCATTCATATCCTTGTACATTGAAATAGAGAACAATTGTACACACCATCCATCTTTTCTTTAAATCTGTTGTCTTCCATGTGAGATGAATAATCTACTCCATAGGGATAAACCAGGTTTATGAACAATTTTGAAATTGAACTCTTGAAGTAGAAGCATGCATCTAATCAATATTAGTTTCATAATTGTCTTGTAACTAGGCCTGGTGATCCACAGAGAATGCGAATGGGTTCTTTGATAAATAGCCCTGAAACTTTTGAATATTGTAACATATGCTAATTTTGGTGATGGTTCTACCTATTCGGCTCTACATCCCATGGTTCTTTGTTCATCTGGGTATCGCCTTTTCCGCATAACTAGAGGAGAGTTGAGTGAACATATGCGTAGCATGGGGGTAAGGCAAAATTAACAACTCAAAACGAAGCGAATGTTGAAAGAAAGAGAGAACTAAAGATCACTCGTTGGAGTCTTTCTATTACTTAGCCAAATAAGCTTGCATACAAATAGCTCTAGGCTGCATCTACATGCCTATGTTGCAGGAACAACCTAACTTCTAGGACTCTAGCACCTTATGTACAAGACTCCTAATTGACATTCACCACATTTACAATGGTTTGCACCTCCCTTATTGGGAGGGTATGTGCCATAACTTAGTGCCCCCATCCAAGCTGACGAGAACTTTAGCCTAGATGAATTATCTATGCATGGCCTTTCACAACGTCCTTGGTCCAATAGTATGACTCTTCGTCAATTAACGTAATGATGCTTTTCTTGGCATCTGTGCCCATTGCATGCCTCTTACCTTGTCATCTAGCACCATTGGACTTAGCTTCTTCACCTCCACGTGATGCAATGGCCTTGGTGACCTTGACACACAATCCATCCTTGTTGCCTATGGACTGGGCATCCTAAACATGATGTTGACAGGCCACCAGTCCAAGCTTTTCCTTGCTTTGCCTAATCCTTTGCTAGCTGCTCCAATCATTCTTCATTCAAGATCTCATTTGCATGCTTCGTCTTTCAGTTTATGAACTTTACCTTAACCGAAGTCGAATACCCAAAATGTCACATTCAAGGGTCAATACTCTTTGCACCTCTGTTTTGAGCCACATCCTCTTGGCTCTAACCTACTGGTTCTTACCATATAAGTGTTGGCACGTATTATCTATGGAGGGGTTAGAAGGATCCAACATTCTAGGAAGAAGTCAAACAAATTGTAGGCCTCAATGACCCATATCTTGTTCATTTGCTAGATACATGTCTTTAGCCATCTTCATACTAACGATTGACTCATGTTGGTTCTGTGGATCTTGGAGCAACTGAAGTGTGTAGATTGTCGAGTAATGACAATCTATGGTTCGTGGCCACTTTGTGGATCTTTTTCATGTGGTTGAGCCTTAGGTATGATGGCTCATTTGCATGCCTACTTAGTCTTGAGGGGGATCGATGGGGAGAGGACTATTCATTGTGTTCACCCCTTCCTCCTTCTGTTGCCTGTAAATGAGCTTGTTGCCGGGTCTTTCATGGAGATGGTGGCTTCAAGAGATCTAGGCCGATCGATTCTTCTTTTACCATTCCTGCTACTATTCCCTCTACTTAGCAATACTCCTCCATTCAACCTCATCGATTTTATAGCCTTGCTTGAGCGAAGCTAGGAATTTGGCCTCGAGGGCCTTGCAACTTTTGCTTCCTACTCGGCTTGTGCTTTGGGCTCCTTGGTTTGCCTTATTTCTTCTTTGATTGCTCGCGTTTTGTCTTCCATTGTTGTCAGCTCCTTGGTCACTTTGTCCATGGTCTTACTATTTGCTTTGATTGCTCTGTTTGCAACTTTGTTGGCTACAACCACTAGCTCCATTGCCACTTTATTAGTAGACTAGGTCTTGTTCTTCCCCTCAGCTCCCTATCGTTTAGCCTTGACTACCTATCTTACAGCGTCACTGGTTACTTGATTCATCTATGCATCAACCTCTTAATGGGTATGTGTGTTGTTTGCTAGCCCCTTCCATCTTTGGTTAATTATATCTTTGTTGGCTCAACAGCTCATTGCTCTTCGCCCTTGTGTGCTTCCTCATTTGCTTGGTCACCCTCTACTTTGGCATTCTGCTTTTGCTGGCTCCCTCCATCCTTCGTTTTTGCACTTTGTTTCTCAAGGGGGGAAACTATTCACATCCAACTTTACTTTTGAAGTTTTTAGCAAACCCGACTTGGTGGAGAACTTGGACTAATTCTCCATCTTGACTCAGCAAAAGACTGAAGATTCCTAGTACAAAAACACTTTGATACCAGTGTTAGAAATCAAAGAAGCAACCTCTCTTTAACTCTCAAATTGGAAGACAAATAGATAGAGATTGCCCACATAAAATACTGCATGAAAGAATATATGAACACCTGAAACCACACCTTTTATTATGGAGAAAGACTTAGCTAGGGAGACGACCACCAATCATCCCTACTCGACTTTTTGTGGTTCACAAAAACACTTCATGTACTCATCTACAAAAGCTAACACACAAGGCTCTAACTGATCACCACATAGGTTGATAGAGAAAAACCCCACATAGGCTATCTATGAACTCAAAGACTAGCTAAAGAAATACTAACCTCTAGAAACACTATATGCCACACTTGTTCTTAAGAACAATGTATATCAATAGAAGCCGTAGGCACCATGACACTGCCCAAGAGATGGATGTAGCCAAGAAGGAAAAGTCACCACCTTCTCTAGCAAGGAACCATCTTCTACCAAGAGAAAATCACAATGAATTGTCTCTAATTAGCCAGCTCCATCGCCATCCCAAAGACCACCGTGCTGCTGTGACTCTCTCAGGAGTGAAGCTTCCGTGAATTGATAGGAAGAAAGGACCCAAAATGTTTGAGGTTCCAAGAGCCACCAAACCATGTTTAGTATTGCATGCCAAGCTATCTAGTGTCACGAAATTTCCTACCACTCTTGGACCTTAGAGATACTAGATGTTGCCCCTATGAGGTTAACGACCAACACAAGACAAAAATCCAACAAAGAGCACGAAAAGACAGCCCTCATGATCAGATGGGGAGCATATGGCTCAAGTAAAGCAATGCCATTTTGGGTTGAAGAATGCACTGGCCATGTTTCAGTGCTTCATGGTGGAAACCTTCCAAGAGTAAATTGATGAGTTCCTCACAATTTTCTTGGATCATTTCTCTATCTTCAACACGAAGCATACAGACTTGGAATTTTTGCAAAAGTGTTCCAAAATTGTCAATAGACATGAATCTCCCTCAACCCCTACCAGTGTGTGCTCTCTACTTTTTAGGAGTGTTCCTAGGACACATTTTAGCTGAAGGCATCATGACCAAAATTTCAAAAAACCAATGCCATAAAAAAGATGAAAGAGCTAAATGATGCCAATAAAGTGTGTAATTCGTGGGCTTCCTTGGTTTCTATTGATGGTTCATTAAAAAATTTGTTGGCTTAGCTGACCATTGCATCAGTAACAAGCTAGGATACAAAGTTTGAGTGGAATGAAGCATGATCAAAAGCATTTCATATCTTGTAAGGGAGAGCCATTAAAGCCCCTCTCCTACAATGGAACATGAGCTTCCATGTGCATGTGGATGCATTTGAGATGGTGATTGTGCCCATTTTGGCTCAACCAAATGGGAACTTGGATTTCCTATGTAATGTTCTCGACAATAGAAATGAGCTATTTAACTGCCAAAAGGAAAGCCGTGCATATGGTGTACCATACTCAAAAAATTTGGAAATGATGATGTAGCCCTCAAGATAGTTCCATCAATGGAACCATCCTTGAAGATATAAAAGATTATATCAATAGAAGACCAAGTCGATCACTTCCATGAGATCGGCAATTAACCTAGCAAACTGAAGGTAGACATTTGTCTTTTATTTGGAGCTATTCCTTGGATCTTGAACTCACTTCCAACTAGACCCCCTACATTTGGACCCTTTGGAGCTAAATCTAGTCCTCAAATTTTGAATAGATTTAGGATATCGATCTCACCCTTTGAATCTAGGCCTCCTAGAATTCAACCCCTTGGCTCCAAATCTAGGCCCCCCAAATTTAGAAACCTTGGGTAACTCTAGTCCTCGACTCTTGGACTAGCTCAGTCAAATGTAGTCCCCTTTAGATTGGAACTAGATCCTAAACTCCCCCCCCCCCCCCCAAATTTGTTCCCTCTCAAAGTGTGGAATTTGATCTTGAATTTCCCTCCCAAATTTGAACCCCTCCCAAACTCGAGGCCCAAAATTAGACTAGACTTGAACCAAAGTCACCTCAAACTCCCAAACTTGGACCTAGACCCAAACCAGAACTCAAACTCTGACTCAAAATGAAACTCAAGCCTAGACCCAGACTGAGACACATATGTCTTTCATTAGGTGTAGCTTTCAGAACAATTCCACAATGAAACCATCCTTGAAGTCAATCTCATTAAGTTGTAGGATTTTAAATTGGTGTGGTTTTGAGGATAGTTTTGTCAATGGAGCCATCCTTGAAGCCATTCTCAACTAGTTGTACAATTTCAAATTGGTATTGCTCTCAAGACAGTTCCATCACTAGAACCATCATTCACTAACATGGTAGATCTTGAACCAAAAAAGCTATTGTATTTGTCCTTTTTTATTAAGATAGTTTTGACACACTTAAGATTACTAACATTATCATATACACATATGAAAGACATGAGTGTTTCCACGTGATAATGGATTCTCACAAAGTCTCAATGGGAAAAGAGCAAGGAAGTAACGAGGCTACCATAGCCGACAGCCTTCTTAGCTTCATCACTTCCTTCTCTTAGGTCCCCTCATTAAAGGCACCTCAATTTTTTCCCCTTTCCCATGCCCTAGAGATTTTGAATATTATGAGGAGGCCATCTTTTTGGAAGTCCATCTACTCTAACACTCCATATAGACTTTGCAAGACTTTGTAAGTGCATTCATCTTTGCAAGACCTCCACGTTTGATATAGGTATGGACCTTCATTGTTTTTCATTTCTTTCTATTATTGTCTTGCTCATAGCTTTTTATTACACCCTTTGAATGTTCCACATTTTTGAAGCCAATGTTATCCATCCTTTTAGTTTCTTCCTTTTCTTATTCTTGCCTTCCTTTTCTTCTTCTTTCCTTTGTTTCTTTGCCTTGAGTTGAATCCTTCTCCAATGTTTCCTCCTTCCTCCTATTCCGTCATCCTCCTATTATGGATGGGTGAAGTTGAGTGGAGATAAGTTGGATCAAAAGTGGTGACATTAAAACTTTGCAAGATTTCTGCATAATACCCAAAATGCATTATGAACTCTCTACCTTATAGGATGATATATCTTATGTATGCCCCACATTGAATACCATCAAACATGGTTTTATTAAATCTATCTCGAGCATGATGTGACAAACAATGTAATATTTAGTAGTTTCAAATTTTAACAAATTTAAATGACAAATATAAGCTATGCTGTATATAATAGTTTCATTTCTTATCTTTCAGAGTATGTAGCTAAAAATTGAATTGCTGCACTTATCTTGTGATCTTCATGATTTCAAGCATGATCATTTCATAAATTTAATAAAATTTGAGGCATCATGTGTGCATGTAAAGCAATAATGCTTGATTTAATTCAAATTGTAAGAAATTTAGAGATAAATTATGTGTATGTACAAGCACTAGATCCAATTCAATAAAAGGAGTAAAAAAATCTAATAATGTTTCATTTGCTCATATCTTCTAATATCTTTTAGGGTATTGAATTACATACCGTCTCATTATAGTTTCCTTGCATCCCAAAATGAGAAGTTTTAGTGTCTAGTTTTAGTGAATATTGTATATTCTGAAAATTTTCAAGAACCTAAAATATTGTATATTTTAGCCTTATGATAAATTTTTACTGTAAATTTTATGCACATTTTTAAAAACCAACAGAATTCCCCCTAATTTTGCAAGAATCTTTAAGGAGAAACATTTGCAATTACCCAAACAATCCGCAATAGTGTTGTATGCGCATGTAGTAGCCAGCCACTTTTTAGCTATATGGAGAAAAGCACCGGTTTTGTGTTGGGTTGCATGTGCTAGTGATGTTCCTTCTCTTTCAAATTTAATTTTTAAAAAAATCATAAAAAACAATTACACGTTTTTTAATAAATAATTTATGTTGTGAATCCCTTCTTTCCACTTCTCAATTGAACACGTGTTTCCATTGCTTTGTAGGTATAAAAAGCACACGAGGAAACCATTATAGGTTAACTTTCAAGATTTGAAGTAAGTGAAGAAAAATAGAAAGCTAAGCAATAAGAGCTAGACAGAAAGGAGAGCTAAAAACAAAATAGTTAGCTGACAAGAGAGGGGCCCCTCTCTCGTATTATAAATAACTAGAGAGGAAGTGTGCCACCTCTCCCCACACATCACACATGGATTTGTGTTCATTGTTTTACAATGTTCTTATTTTACAATTGCATTTTTTTCTCTTTTTTAATTTTTTAAGTTTTCATTATTTTGGGTTTGAAAAAAAGGGAAGAGCTTCATGTTCATCAATTAAATATGTAGACTTCTATTTCTTCAAAACATTATAACTTAAATCTTATAAACTTAACGAGTCCTATCTTTTTTTATGCATTGTCTTAATGGTGAGTTAGCACTAATAGGGAATCAAAAGAAATAACCATGGTGCATGCCATGGCGAGTTGCATTTTGCCATTAACGCCATGGCCACAATTAGTCCAGAATACACCTAGAGAAGCTAGCTGGTGAGGCAAGCAAAGAATAGAAAACTTACGTGAAAGAAGACAATGGTAAACCAAAGTTTGTGCAAGGTCATGTCGAGGTGCATGCAGGTTGCAGGGCATTTGCAGGGTGGGGGCAAGTTGTAGGTACTTAAATCTTCCAAGATTTGATGGGTGGGAGGTGTGAAAATTCGAAATTCGTGGGAATAGCGAAATTTTAGCCGTTGCTTTTTCCCCCTCCAATGATACACATCAATAGAATTGGATATCCCAAACAAGTGCAATAAGAGTGCTCTCAACGGAAGCACGGAAGAGGGAGAGAGAGAAACAGAGAGCCACACAAGTTTTGGTGGGTGCAGAACTACCCTAATCTTCTTTTTCATTCATTTATATATGTGTTTGAGTATTGTACATAACTGGGGTAAAGGCACAGTGACCTTTAACCCCCACAACCTCCCACTTAAAGGACAATGTGCTTTTAAGGGAGAACAACCAGTGAGCATATTATCCAATGCCCATCAATACACGACAATACTCAAACCGTTGACTAGGTAGACTCTTCGTCAGCATATCTGTAGGGTTCTCATCTGTATGAACCTTGACAAGCTCTATGCGCTTGTCCTCAAGTACCTCCCTGATGAAATGGTACCTGACCTCAATGTGTTTGGTCTTTGCATGAAAGACTGGATTCCGTGCTAGCTCAATAGCACTCATGGAATCACTATGCAATGTCGGTACACCTGTATGAATCCCCAAATCTCCCACTAGCTGATCAAGCCATATAGCCTCCTTGCAACCCTTTGTGGCTGCAACATACTCAGCCTCTGTGGTAGACAAAGCCACACACTTCTGTGCACGAGACATCCATGACATTGCACCACCTGCAAAGGTAAACACATAACTAGAATTGGATCTCCTACTATCCACATGCCCTGCATAGTCTGAATCTGTGTACCCAAGTACACGCATGTCTCCTTTACCAAAGCAGGCGCATCTCCTTGGTACCCTTCATGTACCTCATGATGCACTTAACTGCCTCCCAATGCCTCTTTCCTGGATTAGCCATATACCGGCTAACAACTCCCACTGCAAATGCAATGTCTAGTCTAGTAGCTATCATAGCATACATAAGACTCCCAACTGCTGATGCATAAGGAACCTTGGCCATCATGGCCCTTTCCTCATCTGATTTGGGACTATCTGTATGACTCAGTTTCACATATGGAGGCAATGGAGTACTCACTGCCTTCCCCCCCTCCATATTGAAACGCTACAATACTTTTGTAACATACTCTTTTTGTGAAAGCCAAAGGAGATTCCTACTCCGATCACGCATGATGCGCATACCAAGAATATGACCTGCAATTCCCAAATCCTTCATATCAAAGGCCTCATGCAACTTGGCCTTTAATGCATCTAGCTCATAAGTATTCTTGCTAGCCAATAGCATATCATCCACATATAGTGCCAAGATTATCAGGCTATTATCCTTAGCCCTTTTAGTGTAGAGCCAATGATCAATTTCACTCCTTCTAAAACCCTGGGACCGAATGAAAGCATCAAACTTCTGATACCATTCTCTAGGTGCTTGCTTAAGACCATAGAGACTCTTCTTCAGCTTGCAAACTAAATGCTCTTTGCCCTTTTCTTCAAAGCCTTCCGGCTGCACCATGTAAATTTCCTCATGCAAATCCCCATGCAAGAAAGCTGTCTTGACATCCATCTGCATAAGCTCCATATCCTCTACTGCTACTAGTCCAAGCATGCATCTAAGTGTTGTCATCTTCACAACCGGAGAGAATATCTCATCAAAGTCCACACCCTTCTCTTGCTTGAACCCTTTAGCAACCAAACGAGCCTTGTACCTAGGCACATCATCACCTGTGACCTTCATTTTGTAGACCCATTTACATGTGGCAAAGAAACCAAGTCCCAAGTCTTATTCTTCATAAGTGAAGTCATCTCTGATTGCATAGCATACTCCCACTTGCATTGATCCTCGCGCATCATAGCCTCTTTGTAGCAAGAAGGCTCCCCGCAATCAGTAAGCATCACATAGTCTACCCTTGGAACAAACTTATCAGGTGGTCTAGACACTCTAGATGATCTTCTCAAGGGCATTTCAGCTTGCTGTCCCACTTGCATATCAGCCACATTTGGCTCATCATTTCCACCAATAGATGATCCATCATCTACCCTTGATTGTATACTTGTGGGAGTACTTGGTGGTACCATTTCTTGCACATTTGGTGCATGGACAGCTTGCTGTCTATCAACATATGCAGGTGGATTCACATCCTGGAAAGTGATTCTCCTCATTTCCACATCCCTCATGGGTGCCTTATGCATCTTCTTCTCATTGAAGACCACATCATGGCTGCGTATGATCTTCTTTGCTTCTGGATCCCAGAGACGATAGCCCATCTCTCCACTTTCACCATAACCCAGAAAGATGCATTTCCTAGACTTAGGATCTAGCTTCTTTCGAAGCTCTTTTGGCACATGTGCATATGCCTCACACCCAAATATACACAAATGAGAGTAAGAGGGCTTCTTGCCACTCCATCCCTCTTCAAGAATACCACCATCCAAACTCTTACTAGGTGATCTATTGATCACATGCACTGCAGTCTTCATTGCCTCAGCCCAAAAACCACCAGAAAGACTTGCATTGGAAAGCATGCATTGCAACCTTTCTTGAATGGTACGGTTCATCTTTTCTGCAACTGGATTTTGCTCTGGAGTATGAGGGGATGTGAGCTCCCTCTTAATCCCACATGTATCACAGAAATGCTGAAAGTCATGAGAGAGGTACTCTCCACCATTGTCAGTCCGTAGGCATTTTAGTGTTCTACCTGACTGATTCTCAACCAAGGCTAGCCATTTCTGAAATACCTGGAACACATCACTCTTCTGAGCTATAGCATAAGCCCACACTTTCCTAGTTGCATCATCAATGAATGTCACATAGTATTCAACCCTGCCTAATGACCGTGTAGGCATGGGACCACATACGTCTGAATGCACCAAATCAAGCATTTCAAACTCTCTCTTTCCCCTTGTTTTATGGGCTGATTTAGTCTACTTCCCATAGAGACAGTGCTCACAAAATTCAAAATCAGAGAAACTCAAATGCGGTACATAACCCAAATGGCATAAGAGTTTCATTCCATTCTGGCTCATGTGCCCCAACCTGCAATGCCACAAAGAAGTGCTTGGCTGCTCAGTTATTGCAACAACATGATCAAATACCCCTGATACATGTAAGGGATACAAAGTCCCACACTTGGCACCCCTGGCCAAAAGCATAGAGCCCTTCTGAATTTTCCAACTCTGAAAGCCAAAAGTGGTGTGAAAACTAGCATCATCTAGCTGACCCACTGAAATAAGACTCTTGGTTAGCTTAGGCACATGTCTCACATGTTTCAAAACAAATGCAGACCCATTTGCAAAATAAAACTTTATGTCACTTGCTCCCACTATGTCACATGCATAGTCATTTCCAAGATGCACACAAACTATCTTTCCATTGTCATAAGTGAAGAACCATTCCCTATGGGGAGTAACATGGAATGAAGCACCAGAATCCAAAATCCAATCCTAGGAATATGCATTATCTGAAGTGGTAAGCAACTCTACAGATAAACTAGACATGAAGAGAACGTCATTGTCACTATCATGTGTGACTGCATTGATCTCCTCGATCTTTACTTTTCCTTTGTCCTCCCTTGGACTCTCTTTCTTTTGATTTGCACCCCAATTTGCATTCTTTTTCTTATCCTTTTGCTCTCTTTTTAGCTTGTAGCAATCCTTTTTCATATGGCCCTTCTTGCCATAGTGGTAACACTCAATGTTCCGTGCCCTGGATTTGCTACGAGACTTCCCTCTTTCTTAGGACTTCCCCCTAAACCGCGATCTGCCCCTTTGCACATTTAAAGCTGCATCCTGCTTGTTGCCATCCATAGACTTCCGTCTAATCTCCTCAGCCAACAAGCTACCCATAACATCATCAAATTTCAGTACTCCACTAGGTGCAGAGTTACTGACAGTGGTACGGAAGGTATCCCATGAGGATGGCAATGAACATAAGAGAAATATTGCCTTAGTCTCCGCATCAAAATTCATTTTCTGAGCCTGAAGCTGGCTGAAAATAATATTGAATTCATTCAAGTGAGAAGCAATGGAGACCCCTTCCTTCATCTGCAGCTCAAACAACCTCTTCATGAGGTAAACTTTATTAAAGGCAGTTTCCTTCTCATAAGTGGCACACAGTTTCTTCCACAAATCTTCCGTAGTCTGCTCATTTACTACTGTGAAATAAACTGACTCTACAAGATGAAGTCCAATAGTAGACTTTGCTAATGCATCCAACTCATTCCAATCATCCTTAAACATATTTGCAAGCTTAGCTTCAATCCCTGCCAAGGGTTTAATCTGCTTCTTTTGAATAAGCACATCCCTTATTTGTTCTTTCCATAAAGAAAAGTTTGTCCCATCAAACTTTTTAATGCTAAAAAACTCCTTTTCAAACATGGAAGAGGATGCCATGATGCAAATAAAGCAAAATCCCAAATGCTAGTGCCTGCAAGAGAGAATCACACCAAATACCAGGTGCACCCAAATGTGTATGCCACAATAGAGTGAAATATCACCAAAACTCAAAGCTCAAAGCATCAGAAGATGCATCTAACTCATGTGCATATACTATGCATCCATATGAGCAAATCTGGCCCAAAAGAAAATGCCAATAAGTGCCAAATGATTCAAGCATAAACACCATCCACTGGCATATGCATTAATAATATATCATCCAAGAGAGCATAGCACTATCAGTGCATCACCTGCAATGTGTCAAAGCTATCCCTCAGCATAAAATAGCATCCATGTGCAAAGCGTCCATAAAAATAGCATCCCACAAGGCAATTTGGGCCTATCAACGCATCCAATAAGGACTGCAATGCATCCAAATGGCCTATAAATCATCCACTGCAACCCAATGCATACCACGAATGAGTGCACACTGCTCAAACTGCAACTAGAGTGATCTGCATAAGGTATGCTCAAGAAATCATAGTCCCACGGTAATGACCGCTACTGAAAATAGAACCTGAGATGCCTAAAAACATGGGCACCATTGCATAATCAGACTCAACAAGAAAATCTGCAAATATCTCTCTTCTGCCAGAACTCCAAAATCCCAACCGATGAGTGAGAAATGGGAGTCAACACTTATACACTGCCATGTGGCATAAATCTAAGGTTTCAAAACCTTAGAATGAAAAATGCATAACAGAGAGACGAAATCGAATACACATAGATCTATAACTCTAAAAATCCTCCACCGAATCGCGCAAGAACTGACAAGTAGGGGTTTTTGGGCGTCCGGAATGCAATGGGATAGACGGTTTTGGAAACCGTGGTCTCAATCACTGGGTCCAACACATAGACTAAAAAAACGTTTTTTGAAACAGAGCTGTTTGTAAACTCCACCGGAGTGCGAATGATGAGCAACGTAGAAGTTTTAGGACCTCCTGAGTCCACCGGAACTGACAGATCTACAAATGGTTGCTCCAAACTTGAGTACCAACACCCGTGCAAAAAACGCAGAAACTGACACAGTGAGTCAGAAATCCAATGAAATGATCCCAGATTCAAGAATGAAGGTGTTTCCAAGCTCCTGAAGTGAAATGGACACCAAAAGCAAGCAATAGTTGCCTCTACAAGTTAATACGGAGTCTCTGTCATCGAATGGAACAGGGAAAAGCTCAAAAAACGACTTTTTCTTTGAAAACACTTAACAGGCTCTCAAAACCACTTCGCAAAGCCAAAGTGACTTTTCCAAAGGTTCCTCCAAGGTCTCTACACACTCGGATGCAAGTAAAGTCGCCCACAAAGCTTCCCACAGAGCTTCTCCTTCCTCCCACAGAGCTGCTGAGCTTCAAGCATTCACGCACGCTCAGCTAGATCACCCGGGCTCTGATACCAGTTGAGAGTGCTCTCAACGGAAGCAAGAACGGAAGAGGGAGAGAGAGAAACAGAGAGCCATAGTGGGTATTGTACATAACTGGGGTAAAGGCACAGTGACCTTTAACCCCTACATGCAATGTGGCCTAAAATGCTTCAAAACACAAATAGGCCAAAGGGCATGCTATCGGGTTTGATGCTATGTATTATTAAATGCAATGCAGTAGTGCATGGAAAAAGAAACAATTCAAAAATGTAAATAATGTTGGATTTATTAAAATATCTTTGCACATGGAAGAAGTTGGAAAAGTGCACAAATTGCACTTTTCCAACTTCTTCCATTTTAGGGTGAATCTAGATATCAATACCAATAACTATCAATGTTTTAAGACCACCATGTGCTAGTCCCAATAGTTTGGATTCCAAATTTTCAATCCGTTTTGGTTTTCAACAAATCAAAAGAAAGTTATGGAGCGTGCCCTCAAATGGGTATGCATCACTTTAGCACAACATTGGAGGCCCATTAACCCATGCATAATGATCTCATTTAGGTGTGTTCTTGGGTTGAGGAGAAGCTCACGTAGCTTACTTTAGAATGATTACTTGATTGCATGTATGTATAGAATAAAATTTTGATATTTTTGAATAAATTGCTATATCCTATAGTCTTCAGGATGCATGCTTTACATGCAACGTTGCACTTATAATGCTTTAATGGTCTCATTCCAAATCCTTATTGCATAATTTTTTGCTCTCATGTTCAAGTTTGGAATGTGTATTACAACTTGAAGACAAAGTTTGCCGAATTCCATTGAGCAATGCATAAATTATGGGTCATGCAAGACACACTTATACAGAAAAGTCCCTGAACCTCATAAAAAATGGCTACACCCAAGCAAACAATGACCCTATCATTATATGAGAATTATCAATATTATACACATAAGATGATCCTTAAGCAAACAACATATGTATGCCCCTAATTATATCCTTGTACCTCAATTCATAATAACATGGGTATTCATGCCCATGTTCTATGCTTATGGTACAATTGATATGCATGTGTTGCTTGTTTAGAATGCTCAAACACTTTTTGTGGATAATTTACGATGCATAAAATGGCTTTTGGCTAAACACTATGATATGATACCCATTGATTGGACATCGATGGATATGTTATCTTTAAACCTTCAAAACCTTTCCACCCCTTTTGATAAAGACATTTAAAAACTTTTTCCATCCATTGCCCTATCTTCTTACAAATTTTGCATGCTTGATTGCTACATAATTTATTTTTAAAAATGATGGATTGTGTTTATTAGTTGCAAAGATTTGATCTTATTGAATTTTAAGAAAATAATTGGTACATATGGAGATCTTTAAAAGAGGCTCTGGTGGAGTCACTCATAAATAAGTAAGCATAGCATGTGGGTTCAACAAAAGGGACTTAAAAGCCCTTCCTTTTACACATTTTTTACATACACAAGGGTATAATTTAAAGGAGTTAGTCAAAATTTAATAGAAAAAGGGTGTATTTTAATCATGAAAAATTCTTAGGGGGTTCACCTCCTAAAATTTTATTGTACCATGTGCATTCAAGAGGAGGGTTATTTTAATTTAACTTTTTGGAAAATTTTAACAGGTTTACAATAACAGGATGGGTTTTTAAATTCGACTTTAGAAAAAATCACTTCATTCATAAGTAAAGAGGGGTGTTTTTATTGGGGGGTAAATTCTAGTTGAGGGGTTTTCTAAATACCCCTTGAATGCACATGATACATAGGGTGTCTATCTAGTGCACCCCCTGAGGAAACATCATTCGTTTCCAACACTTAAATCTATACCTCATCTACAAGATCCCATAAACAACCTAGTACCTAATAATTACTCTCAGCCATGCATAACTTAGTATACTTTATCAATGATTCACATCATAAGAAGAAGTTAGCCTGGCTAACTAAATACAAAAATTATCATACTGAGGATAGTTTGAAAATTTTGATATGAAAATTCATACAAAAAAATATAGATATCCATTGGTATAGTAGAAATTGCTTGGTATATAAAATGAAAGCATGCCTAGCCAATGTACATGGATGCTCAATGCTTCCAGTCAATGAAATTTGCCCAGGGGGTGCATTATTAAGAAACCCTAGATATGACATGCATTCAAGGGTTATTTGAAAATCCCCTTACCTGTGAATTTTTCTTGGATAAAAATACCCCTCTTCTATACAAACTTATGGATTTTTTTCAAAGTTCAATTAAAAACCCCATATGTAATTACATTTCCATAAACTTACCCAAATTTTTTGAATTGCAAAATTGCTCCATTTGAACCCACATTATATACTTAAATATTTCTAAGTGAACCCCCCTGGGAAAATTGATATTACATCCATGTGCTTGTATAATAAATTTTTGATATCACACACACACACACACACACACACACACACACACACACACACACACACACACACACACATGCACGCACACACACACACACCCTCCCCATAGGAATACATGTGCTTCTCTGCCCACAACACACTCCTCATACCCTCTCTCCTTTACACTCCTTTTGAGCAATCCAAACATTATTGTCACTATTTATAATGTGTCTTACACAATATTGAAGTGTGGATTTAGTCTAGAGGAAGAGGAGTTCTTTACTACTACCATTTGCTCCTTTTATGACACTTTTTTCAATGCATATTACTTAGTTTTTTGGCCAAGAATCATTCCGTCGATATAACAGCCAAAAAGTCATAACATCGATATAAGCATCTATATTAGCATTATCAACTAGAATAGTGTCGCTATTTCAGTCAAAAAGGCATCTGGAAGAAAACACAATGTTGAAAAAAGCCATCCTTGGTAAACCTTCCAAAATTGGAATCAATTGAAATGTTTTCATATTGCAACATATGTCAAATCAATGTTGTTCTGCATTTCTTAATCAATTGAAGTATCACTGGAATCTTCATTATGACACCGATGCTCATCTTGTCAATCATCTGTGGCCAAGTTTTGCACATCTTCAGGATCTAGATCAAGGTTTGCCAAATCAGTATTTGAGAAACCCTCTGAGGAGCTCAAACTATCTTTACTTGAAAAAAATCTGGTAGAAGGAGTACTAGAAGTGCTTGCTTCCAAACCATCTATTTCTTGCTCTTCCATTCCATTCTCTACTTCCACATCTTGAAATACATGTCAATTTCTAGGTGCAACTTGAATGACAAACCACCACTAATTGTCCACTGGACCAAGTTTAAAGACCACCTAAAACACAAATCCATACAATCTTTGATGAAGTCGAGTAGCAAATGATATCCATACAAGAAATTCGTACTTGCTCACAGTGCATGGGTCACACAAATGTGTTAGTAAGGTCATCCAAGTTTTGGTTGAGTCAATGGCAAAAAATCCATTTGGTTCCTTCTTGACTGTAGCCTGTGGGCACCTCTTCAAATGACTTTGAACCATTTCACATCAAATATAAATACTTGGAATTTCCTAAATTTTACTTCCAAAATATGTTGTATGGTTCCAATATAATCCGTTTTTCCTGCAATGATATTTGTATCCCGTGCATTAGCTCTACTCTCTTGTGATAAATTGGCCATGACTCCTCAATCAAATGTGTTTTGCCTTAAATCAATTTTCTCTACTGAGTAATGGTTACCATATGCTCACCTTGCATTGAATGAATGGTATTGCAAAGGAAAAGGATTCTTGTTAGCTTATATAAAAGGGTTGTAGATGTAGATACATAAAAGAAAAATGATTACATACATTTAGATTAGAAACACATGCAAATTACTTCTCCCTATCTATTAATCACAATCTCCCCTCTTCGACTAGCAACTTTAAGAGCGTCTTCTAACCAAAAATCGATGGTGCATTTAGTTGGCATGTTTGATAATTTTGGGGGATCCTTCTTACTCGGGGGGGTCACTTATTCACCACATTGTGGACATCTGGTAGAGTGCTCATATGTTCCTCTATAAAGGATGCAATCATTGGGACATGCATGAATCGACTTGTAATCCATTCCTAATGATGTCAACATCTTCTTTGCATCCTTTCTTGTGTCGAGCATTATATTGCCTTTTGGAAGTAGTGTTTGGAGTAACCTAGGACATTGACCCATTCAATGAATTTGAAGCAACAATTTGGAATTCATGCTTGAAACTATGGTTTAGACCACATCAAAAAACTCTTACTAAAGAAGGGATGTAATGCTATTGTTAACTTGCTTGTAAATTCAAGATAAGAAGAATGGAGGTAATGAGAATGGCTTGCCCCTTTGTACAACATGGCACTTGCTTCACATTGCAAGCTCTCCTCTACAGGACTCATGTTATCCTCTCTAGGAGGGAGCCATGTGTGAGCATAGCTTTGGAGCTCAAGTGGTTAATGCATTGTGGCTCTCAATGAGCCGAGGGAGATAAGGTGGCTATTCGGCTTTGCTTAAGCCTCGTTGGGTCCTATAGGTCATAGGGAGTCATTGTCCCTGTGGAATCGGGTAGTGCAATTACTTGCTTTGCTTATTGCTAGGACTATGGAGTCATCCATTGCCTTACTATCCAGGATGGCGGTCAATGCTCATAGAAGTAGGAGTGCTTGTAGATGTTGGTTGAGTCACTTTTGCCTTGCAAGATAGGAAAAACTATGGTGCTCTCTCTCTCCTTCAAAAGCTCACAAGTACTCACAGTCTCTTAAAAGAGTAACTTTCTCATAGGTTTAAAATCAAAAGCCTCCCTCTCACAATCAATCTCTCATAGAGAATCTTTCAAAGAAACACTCGAAGGAAACCTATGAATGGAATCTCTTTCACTCAAGGAGAATGCATCTCATGCATAGAAATTCTCTTTCATCAATGAAATGAAATAATGGAAACCTCTCAAAAGAATGAACTGAAGTGAAAGAGCTCACAATCACTCGAGAACTCTCGATCTCTCAATCAATCACACTCTCATACGGATTGCAATGACTCGATGGAAGGAAAGGGAGCTCTAATACCATGAATAATTATGGAGAGGGGAGATGAGAAGAGTAAAGATGAGGAGAGAGGGCACATGTAGAGAGCACACCACAAATTACTAATAACTATACACTAGATTTAGTGGAAAATGATGAATATATACAAACCCCTTTAGGTTAGGGTTACTATTAGGGATTCTAAACCTTTCCTTTATAGCACTCTATGTGTTAGTGCTATGCATAATATCAAACATATGATGTTGAGATGGTTCCTCAACAATCGTCTCTCTCCCTAGCTCTGGCATGGGTGGTAGCTTGGGAGATCTCTTTGGAAGTATGTGGATCCTCGAATCACTGCCTCTCATATCGAAACTCACACAGGAGTCTCTCCTTGTCATTTGGATCCAAGCAAGTGAGCAATGTTTGACCCTTCTCCATATTACTACATCAGGTAGTAGTGTCGAATTGGTCTCTTTTTACACCCTCAACTTGACATCCTTCATGGAAGCAAATTTTGGCATAATAATTTGTGAGACCATAAAGCACTGCATAGATTGGGAAAAGGGAAGGGGAAGGGGATCATGGAGTGGATTAGAAAATGGGAAAATTTTGATTCTATCTAAATACTTAGGAAGTAAAAGGGGAAAATGGAAAGGGTAATAATGAGGAAGGGAAAGGGAAATAGAAAATGGAAAGGAGAAGAGAACAGGAAAGGATAAGGAAAAGAGAAATGGAAAAGAGGGAAGGGGAAGGGAAAGAGGAAATGGGAAAATGGAAAAGGGCATGGAAATGGAAAGGGGAAGGGAAAGGGGAAGAGAAAGGGAAAGGGAAAATGGAAAGGAGAAGGGAAAGGGGAAGAGAAAGGGAAATGGGAAAATGGAAAGGGGAAGGAAAAGGGAAACAGGAAAATGGAAAGGGGAAGGGGAAAAATTTTGGGAAAATGGAAAGGGAAAGGGAAAAGAAAAAAGGGGAAATGGAAAGGGGAAAGGGGAAGTGAAATGGAAGAAAATGGAAAGGGGAAGGGAAAGTGATAGGAATAGGGGAACTTGAAAGAATAACTTGAAAACAGAAAGTAGAATCAACATACATGGAAAAATGATTTTTTTTTGGGAGCCTTATATGTGTCTCCTCACTCCAATAGACGTCTCTATAGCCCACAAAGTGTGGGAGATTTGGTGGCAAGTTCTAGAGGGTTGAGAGTTTGCAAGCAGGTTGAGAGAAAGCTTGTGAGATAAGAATGGAAGTGATGCAAATCGGTGGTATGGTTGATGTATCATCGATATTACCATTGATAATATCATTGCTATTTACATCAAAATTAGGATTGAGAAACTAGTTATACATACACAACGTCAATATTACTGTTAATATCATGATCACTATTTGCATCAAAGTTAGCATTGAAAAACTATACGAATTTTGTACTTCCTCAATTTTTAATTTCCTCAAAATTTGTATGCTTCTCTCTATTCCAATCCTAATAGAGTTTAAAATATGGTCAAGTAGTGGATTGTGAATTTTTGGAACCTATGAGCCTTGTTTTAGGCTTCCTATCTCTTTTTTTACCACACCTTGCATCATTGAATCTTTTAATAAATACATGGATCCATGATCCATAATGGAACAAGACTTGGTATGAATCTAGGTCACTATGGGCCCAAGACTTGTACCAAATCTTGTCCACAAAATAGTTTTCTTTAGAAGAACCTTGGTGTGGCATGCACTTGGACACCATGGGTCCACAACATTGGTTTTCCATGGGCATGTTAGCGACAGCCATTATCGAAAAGGGACTAATGCTCACATGCATTTAAATCATGATGGTACAAAGATTCATGCTAGGTTTCACTGCATTTGGAGAAGTACGATGCCTAATTTTAAAGTCTGTATCCTTTTATTTAAACTGGACCTTGCATCATTGAACTTTTGATAGGGTAAGGCTAAATACATGGCTCCCTGACATTTAATGGGACAAGACTTGATATGACTCTAGGGTAAGGCTAAATCCATGGCTCCATTACCTATATATGGGGCAAGGCTTGATATGACTCTAGGTCACTGTGGTTCCAAAAATTTCACCAAATCTTGTCTATAAAATAGTTATGTTACACCCTCACTTGTTTTCAAAAAACTCTGTGTGGCATGCACTTGGACACTATGGGCCACAACATTTGGTTTCCATTGTCAAAATGGAAGCATAGTTCACAAGCCTCTAAATCATGATGGTACAAATATTCATGCTAGGTGTTATTGCATTTGGAGTAGTAGAAGACTTTGTTTTAGGATCCAATCCCTTATTTAACTACTCCGTCCATCATTGAATTTTTGATAGGGTAAGGCTAAATCCATGGCTTTGTGACCCGTAATTGAACAAGCATTGGGATTACTTTAGGTAACCATGGGACCAAGATTTGTACCAAATATTTTTCCACAAAGTAGTTTTTCATGTGTAGTTTTTTTAGAAAACCATGTGGCATGCAATTGCACAATGTGGATCCAGGACATTGGTTTTCCATGGGCATGTTGGGCATCAATTGTTGAAATGGGATGAAAGTTTGTAGGCTTCTAAATCGTGATGGTACAAAGATTCAAGCTCGGTTTTATTGCATTTGGAGTAGCACGTAGGGTCCATATCCCTTTTTTTACCACACCTTACATCAATGGATTGTTTATAGGGTAAGGCTAAATCCATGGTTCCGTGACTTATAGTGGAACAAGGCTTGGTATGACTCTAGGTCACTAAACTAGGGCCTATCTTTATAGCAAGTCTTGTCTAAACAATAGTTTTGCATGTCCACTTTTGTAGGAAAATCTTGTGTGGCATGAACAAAGACACCTATGGAGCATAACATGGCCCGATGTATTACAACCATGCCAATGGTACTGAATGGGAATAACACTTTATGCAAGCCAATGGTACTCGATGGGAATAATACTTTATGCAAGCAGAAAGAATATTTCCCTACTTTTCACCATGGATCAAGCTCGAGCATTGAAAAACATGCATTGGTGTGCTTCTAGCCATGCAAATCGTACCCAATGGGCATGATACTTTGCACGAGACTTAAACTAAGTGAGTTTAAGGCTTTTTTAAAAGTACCATGCCCATCAAATATCTTTTTCATGTCTTGGAATGAATATTTTATTGTTTTACATGCATCATGCATGAGCATTGAAAAGAGGTTGAAAAACATGCATCGGTGTGCTTCTAGCCATGAAAATGGTACCTAATAGGCATGTTAATTTTAAAAAGCCTAAAAATAAGTGACTTTAAGGCCCTTGCAAAGTATAATGCCAATCATATATCATTTGATGAATTGGAAAGAATATTTTATTGCTTGTCACTATGCATGATGCATGAGTTTTGAAAAACATGCATCAGTGTGCTTCTAGCCATGCAAATGGTACTTGATGGGCATGATAAATTTTTGAGGTCTTAAAGTAATTTAGTTTAAGTAAGTGAGTTTAAGTACCCGATGGGCATGATAAATTTAAGTGTTGGGAAAAGTATCATGACCATTGTATATCTCTTGCATGGATTGAAAATAATATTTCCTTACTTTTCACCATGCATCACACTCGATCATTGAAAAACATGCATCATGTGCTACTAGCCATAAAAATGGTATCGGATGGGAATGGTAGTTTGAAAAGGCTTTAAACTAGGAATGCTAATGTGGATGTTATGGATTTCTAGCTGTAATATTTTGATCGAAATATTTTGGAACAAAAAACTAAGTAATAAGCATCAAAAAAAGAGCTAATGGTAGTAATGATGTTGAAAAGAAAGGAAATATTCTTTCCAAGCCATGAAAATGGTATTATATGTGTGAAGAGAGTGGGAGAGAAGGAAGGAGTCTCACTTGCAACTTTTTCACATACACAATGGGGGAATATACACAAAGGTGGAGGCTGAAAACAGTTTTCCTCTTCTTACTTGTGAAAGCCAAAAGAACTCTAAGTACAAAAGAATAGGTGAACCCTATATGTGGGTCTCAAACCAAACTCAGCTAACTAAGGTGGCATACTAATTGAGCCACTAACTAGAGTACATAAAGATAGCTGTCATCTAACTATTATTCATGGGCGGTGTACCAACTGCATCTGCAGCTAACAAGTCGGTGACATAAATACATAACGGTCACCCTAGCATATCATGAGTGGAGCTCGATATCTCAACACTCCCCCTCGAGCTCAATCCCAATTCCTGTACACTAAGTAGGTCTCTGAACTTGCGCAGCTTCTTTGCACCCAATGCTTTTGTGAATATGTCAGCTACCTGATCCTTTGTGCTGACATAAACTAGATCAATAAGACCTACTAGAACCTTCTCCTGCACATAGTGATAATGCACCTCAATGTGCTTTGTTCTAGCATGATAGACTGGGTTATTTGCCAAGTATATACTACTCATGTTGTCACAATAAATGACAATTGGCCCATTTGTAAACTGATGCATATCATAAAGTAGCTTATGCAACCAAGTTGCCTCACATGCAGCCATTGTTGCACCCCTGTACTCAGCCTCTGTGCTCAACAAGGCAACTGTAGGCTATTTCTTGGTGCTCCAAGTGTCTGCAGCACTCCCAAAACAGAACATATATCCACTTGTAGATCGTCTATCAGCTACAAGCCCAATCAGCATCAGTGTATCCTTGCAACTATATCTGAACCCCAGTCTCATAAAATAGTCCATATTACAATGTGGACTTCACATACCTCAGTATGCATCTAGCCTCATCCAAATGCAATTTTCTTGGAGCCTACATAAACTGACTTACCTATAAGAAAACAATACAATGTATGTGCTCAACATATAATAGGATCTTGTATGTAAGAGAGAAAAGCAGATAGTATGGAGAATCAAAAATTTGATTATTGTAAAACTGATACAATAGATGGCACTTGTGAGAAGCTTCGATGTCATTCTGGAAATAGTAGAGGACGGAGGCTGGATACTAAGGAATCAGGGTTGCTGTAGCCAGTGATGATGATGGGCTTCACGGGCTTACTCTTATATAGCCATTAGTCATAGTCAGTTAGACCCAATTGGGAGACCGATCCAATTGGGAGACCGATCCAATCAACCCAAAACGGCTGACTGGAGGTCGGTAGGCCACCGACCACATGTTAGAACCATGGCACAGAATAGAGCAACTCACCTATAGTACCTATTTGGCCCAGAGCCATTCGGGATCATTTGAGGCTCCAAACGGGCCCTACAATGGGCTGCTTTGAGAAACGCTCCATCTAGCCTCAGTGTGATCAGTCATGGGATGCCTTCCCACACTTGCATGTAGGGTAGTTGGCAGTGTGCCAACTCTATCTAAAGCCATCCAATCATTAGGCCACACATCGCCCCCATTTGGTGTCCAAACTATGACCTACCAGATAACCGAGCTACTCAAATGCCTTCTCCTCATATGGGGGGCTTATAAGTAGAGCTAGCTCATTCTTGTGTAGTTACATGAGAGTGAAGCATTGATATCTAACACCCCCCCTCAATGTCCACCCACAAGTGAACTTACTTTTTCGGCCCAATGCCAAGTCGATGAAGATGCCTCTCTAGCAAGTCTCTTCCAAGAGCCTTCATGAAGATGTCCACATCATTCTCTATAGTTAGACAGTACACCAAGTGAACCTCTCCATCCATGATGACCTCACGTACAAAGTGATATTGAATCTCAATGTGTTTTGTGAGAGTGTGGAACATAGGGTTCTTCGCAATTGCCATGCAACTCTGATTGTCACATGATAACTATGTAAAATCCTCCTCAACCACACTCCCTCACTAGAAGCAAAACATGCTAATTTGTACTCAGCCTTGGTAGAAGAAAGAGCAACTGTAGGTTCCTTCTTGTTGACCCATCACACAGCTCCAGATCCAAGTGAGAAACAGTAATCTATCATTGATCTCATGCTGTCCACATCTCCTGCCCAATCCGAGTCACAGAATCCGGTTAAGGTGTTGCCCTTGGTATAGGTGATGCCATAATCAAGTGTGCCTTTGATGTATTTTAGCACCTGCATCCCTGCCCTCCAATGGTTCTCCCAGGCTTATTGGAAAACCTGCTTAGTACACCAGTTACAAAACTGATGTCCGACTGTGTGTTGCACAAGTAAATCAAACTGCCCACAAGCCTTCTGTACTTTGCTTCATCCACCAGTGGTGATGAATCCTCGTTTGAGAGCTTCACGTCAACCTCCATAGGAGTGCCAACTCCACTCGGCCATGCCAAATGCCTTCAGTATCTCTCCAACATACTTCAGCTGTGAAATGAAGATCTATTTTGGCTCTTGGCAAACTTCAATCCCCAAATAGAAATGCATTAGTCTAAGGTCTATCATTTCAAACTCTCTTCCTAGCAAATGCTTTGTCTGCGAGATCTTCTCTTCATGATTCCCTGTTATGACAAGGTCATCCACATAAAGGACCATGATCATACACCTGCCTCCTTCTCTATAGATATACAAATTTGCATCAAATGGGCTCCTCCTGAATCCGTTTTACAGAAAGTAGGCATTAATCTACTGGTACCATGCTCGTGGGGCTTGTTTCAGCCCGTAAAGTGCCTTCTTTAGTTTATAGACTTTACCTTCTGAACCGAGGATCACAAAACCTAGTGGTTGTTCCACGTATACCTTCTCCTTGATATCTCCATTCAGAAAGGCAGATTTTACATCCATCTGAAACACGGGCCAACTTTCCTATGCTGCTAAAGCCAAAACACTACGAATTGTGGTTAGTCGAGCTGTGGGAGCAGAAGTATCCTGATAATCAAAACCATGTACCTGTGTGAATCCTTTTGCCACGAGTCGAGCCTTATACTTATCCAATGTGCCATCGGACTTATACTTGGTCTTGTATACCCACTTGGTGTCGATTACCTTGTGTTTTGGTGGTCGATCCACAAGGTCCCAAGTGTTGTTCTTCATTATGGAGCCATACTCCAACTACATAGCCTCCATCCACATATCATCACCATGTGCTTCTTCAAGACACTTGGGTTCTTAGCATGGATCACCTCTATCATCAAAGCATAGTTGACCAAGTGTTCTCGTGCCCTTCTTTGCTCCTCTAATCTCTTGGACCGGCGGTGATCGGATGGTTCATCCTTGATGGCTAGAGGTTCTCTACTGTCCAAAAGCTACTTTACCCACTTCGGGAATGGCCGTTGTAATTCTGTAAGCTCTTCTTCCTCTTCTTTATCTTGAATCCTCCCAAGCACCATTGGGGGAGTTCATTCTGCTATTGTGGTTGTACTGGATGGATATCCTATTCCTGGTTGTCTGGGAAGGAAGCATCATCCTCCTATTGATGCAGCTGTTTTGAGAAGACCACATCGTGACTTACTATTACCTTCTTGGTAATAGGATTATAGAGACAGTAACCCTTCGCCTCTTCATTGTAGCCCAAGAAAATACACTTTCGACTCTTCGGTTCCCATTTGATCCTATTAGCATCAGGGACATGCACAAAACAGTCACTTCCAAAAACTCTGAAATGTGCAGCTGAAGGTTTCTTACCAGAAAAGGCCTGTAGTGGAGTCATCCCATTCACAGCCTTCATGTAGCTACAATTCAGAATGTAAACTACCATGTTACATGCTTTAGCCTAGAAAGTCTTTGGCAAATCTTTCCCTTTCATCATACTCCTGCCCATTTCACAGATGACACAAATCTTGTGCTCTACTACTCCATTTTGCTGTGGTGTATGTGGCCGGGGTTTCTGCCTCTTGATCCCATGACTTTTGTATTAACTTTCGAATTCACTTGATGTGAACTCTCCACCTCTGTCTGATCTCAACTTCTTCACCTTCCTTCCTATTTCTTTCTCAACCATTACATGCCATTCTTTGAACTTACTAAAAGCCTCATCTTTAGTCTTCAGGAAGTATATCCATATCCTTCTATTGTAGTTGTTGATCAGTGTCATGAAGTAGTAGGAACCACCCAAAGCTTCCGTCTCCATCTTTCTGCAGAGGTCCGTGTGAACGAGCTCTAGAGAAGCCTTTGCCCTACTGACATCTTTAGGAAAGGGCTGTTGATGCTGCTTGCCCATCATGCAAGGTTCACATACATCGGGTAGATCTATAATTTTTGGTAGGTCTACAAGCATTCCACTTTTATGCATCTCCTTTAAAGAACTAAGGTTTAGATGACCAAACCTCTCATGCCACAGCTTAGTGTTGCTCACATCGGCTCAAGCACTAAAAGTTGAGAGTTTGTAGATGTTGCACCATGTACCTTTACGGCACGGGAAGAGGCATAAGTAGGCCTGGTGCCTTCCGTCTATCATACTTCACTTTCTAACACGTAAGGCATTCAGTAACAAACTGATGTATATCTTTCCGCATCCCTGGCCAAAAGAAATACCTCTCTAGTGCTAGAGTTGTTGCTGTAATTCCTCTGTGTCCAGCATAGGGAGGTGCATGGCATTCCTCCAAAATCCTTTTCCTCATCTCTTGGGTGATGCACAGGCAATAATCTTTCATTAGTTACCCATCTTTCAGGGAATAGTGACTGGTGGATTGCCCCTCTTGCATTTGCTGTAAAATCTCACCAAAATCTGCATCACTAGCATATTGCTCCCTCATGCCTTCTAGGTCCTGATGATAAGCAATAGTCACATTATTGACCTGGGGTCTTCGGGACAAGGCATTTGCCACTCTGTTTTGAATTCCTGGGGTATGGACAATCTGAAAATGATACATTGATAGCATGTTTGCCCATTTCATATGCTTCTCGAAAAGCTTGGTCTGAGTCAAAAAGTATCTCAGACTTTGGTGATCTGTTTTAACAGTAAAATCTGCACCCAAAAGATAGTGCTTCCATGTATGAATGGCATGAATCCAATGACCTTTCCTTGAAGATCCAAAATCTGAGCGCCATTCTTATCGAAGTGAACTTTGAGGTCCCAATCCGTGATCGCAGAAATGGACAACAAGTTCCTCTTGATATCTGGCACATAAAGAACATTGAACAACTGTTTTACAACTCCATCTGACTTGAGAGCAATCGTACCTTTTCCTTTTGCTAGACATTTTGCATCATTGCCGACTGCTACCAGGATGTCATTCCCTACCAAATGTAGAGAGATATACCAATCCTTCCAACTGGTCATGTGGCACGATGCACCATTGTCAATAATCCAAGGTTCATCTGTAGGTACATGAACTGCCTCCATGCAAATCTCCTCAATTGCTACGAACAGCTCTACTAGTACTACTTGCATGCTGTTGCTGGACTCTTTCTTTACTCTATTCTTCTCATCTGCAATCTTCTTCCGGCACTCATTCTGCTTGTGGCCTACCTTGTTGCAATAAAAGCACTTGATCTTCTTCTTTCTCTTTTTATCATCAGAAGAAGATGGTTTACCAGAGTCCTTACCCTTACCTTTCTTTGATCCAGCCAAGAAAGTTGAATCTTCTCCAGTTCTCATCTTTTGATGCATCTCCTCCTTCAGAAGCATTGCGCTGAAATCCTCAAAGTTGAGGGGTGGATTTCTCTGTGTATTCAGCACCGTAACAAGACCATCGTACTTTGGTGGGAGAATCCGTATGCACCTTTGTGCTAGATTCTCACTGGTGATGGTGATGCCAATGGCAGTCATTTGATCGCATAGTCTTCACCCTGGTGATGAACTTCTCTACCATTTTAGGCTCAAATAGTTTCTTGTTCACGAGTTGAGTCTCCAGATTCTGAATCCGCATCTGATTCGTGGTCTTGTACTGATTTTTCAAGACCATCCATGCTCTTCATTTCTTCTTGTCCACGCGAGAATCTGATCCGCAGTTGGTACTATCTGTTGTCCTACATTGGCTAGATTCGGTCTCGCAACTAGCTTCACATCCACCCCAGTAGTAGTATACCACAGCTCGTATGCGCTTAGGATGGTCTTCATCTTGAACTTCCAAAGTGGATAATTAGTGCCATCCAACTTTCTGCTTTCGTTGAATAGTGGGATTTGCAGTCTTGTGGGCTGGGCCATCTCTCACAATCTGCTCGCAAACAGAAACACACTACCAAATCTTCTTGCTAGAGCCCAAGCTCTGAAACCATGTAAGAAAACAATACAATGTCTGTGCTCAATAGATAACAGGATCTTGTATGCAAGACAGAAAAGCAAATAGTATGGAGAATCAAAAATTTGATTACTGTAAAACTGATACAATAGATGGCACTGCCTCCCAGCCGTGTGCCCCTATGTGAGAAGCTTCGATGGCATGCTGGAAACAGTAGAGGATAGAGGTTGGATGCTAAGGAATCAGGGTTGCTATAGCCAGTGATGATGATGGGCTTCATGGGCTTGCTCTTATATAGCCACCAGTCATAGTCGATTAGGCCCAATTGGGAGACTGTCCCAGTCGACCCAAAATAGCCAATTGAAGGTCACAGTCCTGAAATAGGCCACCAACCACATGTTAGAACCGTGGCACGTAATAGAGCAACTAACCTACAGTCCTCGTTCGGCCCACCATCTGGGATCTGGGGCTCCAAACAAGCTCCACAGCCCGAGAGTGGACTGCCCTGAGAAATGCTCCATCTACCCTTAGTGTGGTCAGTCATGTGCACTTGCATGTAGCCTAGTTAGTAGTGTGCCAACTGTATCTGAAGTCATCCAGCCATCAGGCCACACATGGCCCCCATCTAGTGTCCAAACCAGGACCTACGGATAACCAAGCTACTCAAATCCCTTCTCCTCATATGGGGGGCTTACAAGTAGAGTTAGCAGGTTCCCGCGTAGTTACACGAGAGTGAAGCATGATATCTAACATTACCAACCCAACAACATAGCTCAAATTTGGCCTGGTAATAGTCATATAAATCAAACTTCCTACTATGCATCTATACATAGTAGGATCTTCCAAAAGCTCACATGCATCTGCGCTCAGCTTCACATTCTACTCTAAAGGAACTAAAATAGGCTTACAGCCTATCATCCCATATTTGGACAGCATGTCCAATCCATACTGCCTCTGCAAGAGCTATATCCCACTTGTGGGTCAAATCAGCTCAATGCCCAAGAAGTAGTGCAGTTCTCCCAAATCCTTCATCTCAAACTTCTGCTTCAATAGCATTTTCACATGAAGGATATCTTCATCAGTATCACCTGTGATGATCAAATCATCAACATAAATGACAAGCATCATAATGCCTTTCTCTATTTTTCTCACATAAAGTGAGAAATCTGCCTTGGAAATCTAAAAGCCAATAGTGACAAGATACTATCCTATCTTGTCAGACCATGCTCTGGGTGCTTCCTTCAAGCCATACAAGGCTTTCTTCAACCTACAAACTGAACAGCATGAACATAACTTGTAGCACCTGAAGTTGCATTTGAAATACCTTTGGCTTCATGGACGTAAGATAATGTCTACGACTGTGGTGGAAGGTGCCATTCGTACTTCGATTGATCAGGGTATGAGAATGAGGGTCATAGGCATAGTGAATGGATGTAAATCCATCATATTTCAGCCTATCCATAGGATACTTAGCTCAAGTAGACCTGCACAAAATAGGCTCACTACCAGGTGCTCTCAAAACATCTTACTCCAAGTGTAACAATAGAAGGAATACCCAACTCATCATCAAGGCTCTATTCTAAGCCACTGGATTCACCATCCACATAAGAGTGACCTGCATTCACATCAACCATGGGCTGATCTAATTTCTCTTTTCCTTTTTGTGATACTTGCGTACCACTATCTGCATTGCTTTGAGGAGATCCTCCTAAGCTCAATCTGCCTGTCCATGGCAAAGTATGTGAACCACTATTAGAGGACACTACAGGTCCACTAATATTTTGTGATTGCTGCTATGAGTTCTGTGCAGCATTACCATTTTGTGCATCTACATCATCAATCACATTTACTGGTTTATACCAGCTACTCATATCATAAAAAACATCTCTGCTCACTCTAAACTTACGAGAAGAAGGGTTATAGCATCTATACCCTTTTTGTTGTAGAGAATAACAAATAAAGATGCACTTCTCAGCTTTTGGATCCAATTTGGATCTCAACTCATCTGGCACATGAACATAGGCAATGCAACCAAAAGCTTTCAAATGAGAAATATCTGGTTTCCTACCAGTATACCTCTCCTCTAGCATCATGCCATGTATTGCTATAGTGGGAGTCCTGTTCATTATGTAGACTGCTGTAGCAACTGCTTCAGCCCAATAATAATCTGGCAGGTCTTTTTCGTTGAGCATGGCATGAGATATCTCTCTAATATGCCTGTTTTTCCTTTCTGCAAGTCCATTTTGCTATGGGGTATGATTGCATGAATATTGCTGCTTTATGCCATGCTCCTGTAGGAAGCTTACAAACTCATTTGAGAGGTACTCTCCCCCTCCATTTGACCTTAGGCATTTTATTTGCAGGCTTGTTTCTTTTTCAAACATAGCTTTAAAAGCTTTGAAATGCCCAAACACTTCACTTTTCTTTTTCATAAAATACACCCAAACTTTTCTGCTGTAGTCATCAATAAAAGTGACAAAATAATGATAGCCTCAATAGATGCAACTTTAGTAGTCCACATATAAGAGTGGATTAATTCCAATGGCCTCTTACTCTCTTAAACATGTCTAGGAAATGGTTTCCTTGCCTATTTTCCAAATTGACAGGCTTCACATACGTTATGCTTTTCTGCAACCTTGAACTTAGGCAATCTTGCAATAATATTTTGGGCCTGCATTAATTTAAGTCACTGTAGATTAACATGTTCAATGCATTTATGCTAGATATAAATATTTGCAACTACACCAGTCCCATGTGCAAACATTGCTGCACTCAATTCAAGCATGTCCGCATCCATCTCTCACAGTTCCTGCATCACCTTTCTAGTTTTTGCATTCTCCCTTTTCAACTCCTCCATCATCTAGTCTTTTTCAATGTTCAATGTGTTCTGCATGTTGCAGAGCCGTTTGTAAAGACCCTCCTTTTTGGATCTTTGATCTTCAAGGTCCTTTTGCATCTTTTCTAGGTCCTTGTTTGCCATGTCCCCGTCATTTCTCACTTCTTCGAGCCTATCTCGGAGCTCCTTCATGCGCTTCTCTACTACTTCTCTTCTATGCCTTTCCATGTCGACCAATTTTGTGGTGACCTCAGCTTGCTCTTGTGCCTCCTCTACCTTGGCTTCTGCACCTTCTTTGAGACTTTTCTCAAGTTGTGTTGCCTTTGCTGCATCGATGGCTTTCTCTTGTAGAAAAGTCACCTTCTGAGACATCTGCTTCTCGTATTGCTCAAAAATCCCTTTGAGGGTAGATGACATCAGGTGCATTGCAACTCTAGTAGACTGAGATGATAATTGGGATTCGCCATCCATGTAATTCTTAAGGTTGGTTAACACACTCTTGGAGATCACCCTTGAGAAAGATACATCACGTCATTTCAGTTGCTCTACTACTGCTTGAACCTGCCAAAACTTCAAAAAGAGATCTCCATATCGAGCATCGAGAAGGCTAGGGTGGAATCCATCGAAGCCATATGCTTTCTTGAGAAGCACTTTTCCTCAAGCATTATGACAACTCAAGTCCACTTGCTTGTGCACATAGTTGATGAGGTGGCTATTGCAGGTACCGTTCATAGTCGATGGATGTTTTTTCTCGAGCGGTTTATGAAAACTTTGAAGGGATTTGTAAGACAAAGAGCAAGACCAGAAGCAAGCATGGCAGAAGAATGGCTTGTGCAAGAGTCATTAGTATATATCACAGACTTTCTTGCATCCACGGATCCCGATATGCCGCAAGCTTGGCATAACAAGGATGATGATGGCATCATTGGCGAGGTTCCCCAAGGAAAAGGGATTGAAAGAAAGATGAGTAAAGAGCAAATGGAGAAATTCAATAAGTTTTGTAACCTCAATTACCCTGAGATGCAGAAGTGGATTGAGAGATATGAAGTGGCCAAAGTAGAAATAATAAATGCAAGGATGAGATTCAGAGTAATGTACAGGCGATTGCAACCATATCCACGGGATCTGGCTCTTCTCCCCACTCACATGTCACTTGATTGGCTACAACTGGCTCTAGGTAAAGCCGAACATGATGGAGAGACAATAAACGAGCGTGAGCGAGAGTTATCATCTGGATGTATGGTGCATGTAAGTTTCTTACCTCTTGACGTAATTAAGCAATTATTTGTGGCAATATACGCTATAAAATAGATGCATCTTCATTGTTTTAATGATGCTCTTTTACAATATAAAAAGTACACTGCATTATGGTCATATGGATGACATTTTTGCGTGGAACCCATCAGTTCAAAGAGAGTCACATATGATTGTGGAGTCATGGCTTAACTTCACACAAAATAGCCGAGCAAGTGCTTCGGATACCAATCTTCTCTCCTCACAGTTGGATTATTGTAGAACCATACACGAAATCTATGAAGTTGATTTCAAACAATTTAGTATTTTCATTCTTGATGTAAAATGGTTTAGAACTATTTACAATGGTCCCATGCAATAGTGAGAAAAGATAGTAACAGTTTCTTTGCAATAGACTCCACCAAACATTGGACCGATGAAAGTGATACTTTTGTTCTTCCCGAACACTGTGAGCAAGTGCATACTAATGATTTAATTAATCAAAGCTTTTGTTTTTAAAGATCCATTGATACATGTACTTGAGCATAATTTCATATATATAATTGATGACATTTGGCACCCATCTTCAATATAGGTGGTTTTTCATCCGGATCGTTCTGATCCAAGATGGTGGTACGTGATCAAAGTTGCACCACGAAGTAAGCAAATTTTTAAAGATTGAGATGTGGATATGGAGATGCCACTACCAATGCCGCATCCAATTGATCCCGATGAATCTAGCGAAGAAGATGAAGATCACAATATGAGCCAAGAGGAAGATGCACATAATGACATCACACATGAGGAAGATGGAGATCACAATATTGAGGACGAAGACAACTATCATCAAGAATCACCACACTTTATTGAAGCAGATGATCAAGTACTTTTAGGTGAACGTACGATGCTAGAGTACGATGATGATATAGGAGATCAACTTGGTATAGAGTTGGAGATAGACTTGTTTAGTGCCTTAGACTTGGCTCAAGATGAAACAGTTGATGTAAATGCTCTTAATTGATTTTTTTCATCTCAAACTTGGACATGAATATATGAGCTTCAAAGGCTTAATGTACATGCTCTCATATTTTTATTCTCTATGAGATCAAACATGTATGAAAATTTAAAAAATTTTATTATTGGAAAAAACTAACTTTTAAGGCCTATATGAGTAAAAAACCTCTCTGAAAAATGTCGCTATAATATAGTATATCAGTGTTGCTATATAGCAACACTTAGAAGTCGCTCTATAGCGACTTTTGTAATAGTCACTATATAGCGACATTTGCCTAACGTCGCTATATAGTGACGCTTTACAGGATGCACTTTTCATACCGACGATTAGTGCCCCGTGCATGCTAAAGGTCGGTACATAAACGTCACAATAGGATCCGCGTGTAGTAGTGGGAGTTTCTAGTATTGGGGCCATGAAAATCTAAACTCCAATCTAATCTTGGTGCCATCACCAACAACTTTTAAAGCACGTTCTCAACCTTAGCCATAGTGAAAATAAAACCAAGAGAAAGCAAAAAAAAGTAGACTCTTCACGAAGATTATCATAGACACGAATTGTGTGTCTAGCTATACTAACAAGGATTAATGGTTGATGTGATTATACTACCTTGAGGAATTCTTGACTCTGCCATGGTCCTTGAAATCTAGGATGCTCTCAGACTCTCTCCTTTGCCGAAACTATGGAAGCTTTTTGGAGAAGCTTCTGAGAGGGCAAGAAAGTTTTTTGATATACCACGTATACAAGAGATCTTGGTTGGCATTCTAGATCTATGTGAGTGCTAGAAAAGTCGAGACAATATGCATTGTTTTGGGAATTTTTCACTTTCACTAAGTCATTGGCATTATTCTCTTTGTGCATGTCAGGTGTCTTGCCTTAGTGCCCCTAGTTGTGTCACATTTTAGCCACCTGGTACTACTCCATGGTGCTACCTAAGGTAATGCCTTTGGCATAGAGTTGCCTATAGTCGAGTAGGTGTAGTTCTTGCTTGAGTATGCCTAAGTTACACCTCATTCTATGTCATTGTAAGAGCCATCCGGGTTTAGTCACCAAATCATTAGCATTGCAATCCCTCTGATGACTTTTCTTATGTCGCTACAATGCTCACTTGTACTACTTGGTGCTTTTTATAGAAAGAAGAAGAAGAACCTTTTGGAGGCTCTTATACCGATATGAAAATTAGAAATGACCACCACTAAGCCTAGTGCATACAAGAAGATGATATAATCTACGGATTCTCAAAATGTACAAGAAACTCCATGAGAGAGAGAGAGAAAGAAAATGGGTACTTTCAATTCTATTCTAGCACGTTGAAGCATAGAATGGAAGGATTCATTTATAGATACCATTAGGATGGCACTTGTCCACCTTATCTTCACCTTTCATTTTCCCTACTCTCATCCAATCATGATTTTTCTCGTCTAAACCACTTTCTTCATCTATTGTACATACAATACACCCTTTAGTGTCACATTTCTAAAACCTTCCACTCCTCCACATGCCATCAAAATAGGCCGTCTATTCGCCCCTTGTCGCTGAACACCACAATTATACTCACTTCCCTACCTTAATCTCATTTGTTCCTTCTCCTACCTCCCAATTTCAATTCTTTCTTGTGGCTCTCCCTCCATTCCTCTTGCTTGTCCATAGCCCTTGGCAAACCTTGCCTGCACACCAAGCTCCATTTTGTGTCATATTGAGCTATGGCTTTCCTCCTCACACTGCAAATGCATTCATGTAAGCCATGTCCATGAATGATCGCACCTCTCTCTTTCACCGTTAAAATTTATGTCTTCACTTTCCTGACTATAAATAGCTACATTATTATATGCTAAATCTAGCAATACACAAAGTTGGATTATATTTCAAAAATTATATCTGGTGACATATATGTGAAACTTGGGAAACACAACTAGTTTAATCATACGTCAACCTAAAAGGAAATGCTTGTCGTAAATAATAAACTAAGCAAGAGGCTCATTTGAAGGCAAGTCATGGCTCTCATTAACTGTTACCTAACGTCACAACCAAAGGTCATAAAAAATCAAGTAATTCTCTTAAAAATTTCAATACTATAGAAGAGTTAATAAGCCAAAATAATTTCAATCATCTTCTACATCTTGCTGGCAGCTAACACTTCTTCCACTTTGCTCTTCTCACCTTACTCTTCTTCTCAAGCTTACTCCTTCCATCTTGCCTGCAGCCTTACCTCCTCTCCTCAAGCATACTCCTTCCATCTTTCCTTACCTCCTCTCACTACCTTCCTTGCTCTCGTTACCTTCTCTCGTTTCCATGGATCTCTTTGAAGTAATCGATTCCATCAAGCAAGCCACTAGCACCAACAAAGAATGGATTGTCAAGAACCAGGGGAAGAGGGAGGAGAGAAAGCAAAATCTAGCTCCACTAACCCAGTATGAGAAGGACGAATTTGCTTGTTCGAAGGGCTTAGAGAAGGAGGAGAAAGGAAAAATAAGTATGGCTACTAGTGAGATAGATAAATTGCATTCCGTGTGGCTCGTTATGGAAGATTTCCACCCCAGGAAGTGCAAGCCATTTGGAATAAACAAAGTGTTATACAAGAGAAAATTCATCAATCCTTACTTCAATTCTGTAGTTTTAACTACATCGATGAGGACAAGATGAAAACCCCTGAATGGGTTGAATTTAAGATTACAAGAGAAAATAGACTTGCCTTCCAATGAGAGGCTTATTGTAACTTTTGGTGTTTATCAACACCTTTATAAATATTGTGAGAGTTTGCTATGTCCACTTGTAACTTTTGAAGGTGTTTCCTAAACACCATTATAAATATTAAGAGAGTTTACAACTAGTGAATCTTATTTTTTGGTGTAACTTATCTAAGGCTTATTATAACTTTTGGTGTTTGTCAACACCTTTATAAATATTGTGAGAGTGTCTTTATAAATATTGTGAGAGTTTCTTTAAAACTATAACTTTTGAAGGTGTTTGTTAACACCATTACAAAAATTAACAGAGTTTACAACTGCTAAATCTTATTTTTTTCATGTAACTTATCTAGGCTGCATTAAATTTTATAATTTTAGTTTCATCTCCTTTAAAAATATCCAAAAAATGCTTGTTTTTATGTTTTCATCTGTGCTTTGAAGATTTGATTTTTTCTTAAATTTTATCCGAAAACTAGTCCAAAAGTATATGTAAAAATGAATTTGTACATTGACAATTTCAAAATTAATGAAATAAGTGTTAAGTGGAAGATCACCTCAATGCACGAGTGCTTATCCAATGGAAGAAACTCAAAATAAGTATCATATCTGCTCATCCAACAATCAAATGGGAATGTGGGACCAAAACTCTGTGCATAATTTGCCAAGACTTGTCCGAAGATGAGAAAAATATCTTCTGCCTATCTACACATGCCATGTTTATAGCACTCTGATGGATGCTTTCATCATACATGTATGCTTCATGGGTAGTCCTCCCCTTAGGGTTATTTGTAGTTTGTTGCCATTGCTATAAAGAACACACTATTCAAAATTTTTGGACTTTCTCTCCTAGTTTGGACTTTTTTTTGGAGCATATCTTCTCCACTCAACTTCACGTGAGCTCAAAAATTGGGTTTTTTAGAGCACTAAATGTGTCACTTATATACAAATATGGCCTTACTAAGCTAAAAAGTCAAGTGGTGACCTCTAATTTAAAAAAAAAAAGGCTCAGTGAAGCTGTAATTCCCAAACTCATGCATGGTGCCCCCATCCAATAACTATAATAATAATAATAGTAGTCTCCTAAGTCTAGTTTAATTTTAACACTATGAAGTGAAAATATGACACCATATGAAAAGAGTTTGTTGAATTCAACATATAAGTGGTGTATAGATACACCATTTTTTTGAAAAAAAAGAGTTTGTTGAATTCAATATATAAGTGGTGTATAGATATACCCTTTTTTTGAAAAACAAACCATACAATAAATTATCTTATTGGTGGTGTATAGATACACCATTTGTATGGAAAAAAGCATACAAAAAATTATCTTATGCATCTGAATCTCGTTCAGAGTCATCAGATTCATGTAATGTATTTGTGCTTGATGGGTCAAGTCTTGCCAAATGATGTTTAATATGGACACGACTTGGATCAAGGATCGTGATACATTTTTCAACATTGTATCCATGTTTCTTTTTAAAACTTCATGTCCTCAATTTCTAGCAATGAATAATGCTACTGACTTCCACCTCTGTTAATCCCTCATTATTTGGAACCCATTCACGTTTCTTTTGCAAGCATCCCTCATAGAGTTGTTTTATTGTATATCTTCTCGGGAGATTTTTCAATGGCTTTGGTTCATACCATAAAGCTGTAAATGTTATAGGAGTTCCCTTGTCATCCCTTTCTATCTTAGCAACCTTTGCAACCAAAATTGGGCCACCTTGGTCATCCAACTCTGAACCTAGATCAGATGCCCAAACTGCAACAAATAGACCCTCTTCAATCTCATTAGATGGTATAAACTCTGGTAATTATTTGTCTCCCTTCCTGCCACAATATTTTTGAGGTAAAAGGCATTCCTCTGCTTCCTCGATATCTACTAACATATTTATATCCGAAGGAAAACTTGGTGACCTAGCTTGTTCTGGCCAAAAGGATTCACAATATTCAATGCTCATTAAGTTTTCTTGTCTTTCTAAAGATTGGATAAGTGCTTCAGTTGATTTTAATTATCTCCAAATTCTTAGTTGATTGCTCAGGATATTTTTGCATCATACTTTGTAGATGTTTAATGAAGGCTTTCAAGCCTTTCATTTCATCTATGTCAAGTGATTTGTTTTTTGCAAGAACAAATATAGTTTCCTCCAATGGAATTATTCGTTGTAATAAAGCATATGACTCACTTCATAAATGATCTCCATCTACTGATTAGTGCTTCCATTGTATCACTAGAATATTGTTATGCATGTGAAACCGAAAGTAGTGTGGATTTGTGTCCTATTAGGGCATCATCTCCTGTTTGTAAATGTGGCTCTATGAATGCTCTCCAATCTACCATCCTCTCTAAGATAGCCACTTCTAATTCTTCCTTGCAAGAACCTCCAATTTTTTTCCCAATTCAAAATAGCATATTTTCCATTGTCAAAACATCCATTGCCTTCAACTCACTAGAGATAACACTAAAGATTTGATCTATGTCTTCATGTGTATGGCCGACAAGAAGAAAGCCAACTTCCACTTCTTCAAATATTTTCAAACCAACCAGCATAGAGCATAAAGAAAAAATATATTTATTCTTGTTCTCTCTCTAATAATTATCAGCTTGTATTCGCAATGTGTTAGGTAAACATCCGTGAGCATCTCTGACCTTTCTTATTGTGAAGATAGTGGGAGAGAAGGAAGGAGTCTCACTTGCAGCTTTCTCACATACACAATGGGGGAATATACACAAAGGTGGAGGCTGAAAATAGTTTTCCTCTTCTTAGTTGTGAAAGCCAAAAGAACTTTAGTACAAAGAAATAGAAGAACCCTATATGTGGGTCTCAAACCAAACTCAGCTAACTAAGGTGGCATACTAATTGAGCCACGAACTAGAGTACATAAGGATAGCTATCGTCTAGCTATTATTCATGGGCGGTGTACCAACCGCATCTGCAGCTAATAAGTTGATGACATAAATGCACAACGGTCACCCTGGCATATCACGAGTGGAGCTCGATATCTCAACACTCCCCCTTGAGCTCAATCCCAATTCCTACACACCAAGTAGGGCTCTGAACTTGCACAGCTTCTCTGCACCCAATGCCTTCATGAATATGTTAGCTACCTGATCCTCTGTGCTGACATAAAGTAGATCAATAAGACCTAGTAAAACCTTCTCCCGCACATAGTGATAATGCACCTCAATGTGCTTTGTTCTAGCATGATAGACTGGGTTATTTGCCAAGTGTATACTGCTCATGTTGTCACAATAAATGACAACTGGCCCATCTTTAGACTAATGCATATCATAAAGTAGCTTATGCAACCAAGCTACGTCACATGCAGCCATTGCTGCACCCCTGTACTCAGCCTCTATGCTTGACAAGGCAACCGTAGGTTGTTTCTTACTGCACTCCCAAAAGAGAACACATATCCACTAGTAGATCGTCTATCAGAAATACTACCAACCCAATCAGCATCAGTGTATCCATGCAACTGTATCTGAACCCCAGCCTCATAAAATAGTCCATACTGCAATGTGGACTTCACATACCTGAGTATGCATCTAGCCGCATCCAAATGCGGTTTCCTTGGAGCCTGCATAAACTGACTTACCAATCCAACAGCATAGCTCAAATCTGGCTTGGTAATAGTCATATAAATCAAACTTCCTACTATGCGTCTGTACATAGTAGGGTCTTCTAGAAGCTCACCTACATCTGCGCTCAGCTTTACATTCTACTCCAAAGGATCTAAAATAGGCTTACAGCCTGTCATCCCATATTTGGACAGCATGTCCAATCCATACTGCCTCTGCAAGACCCGTATCCCACTTGGTGATCTAACCACCTCAATGCCCAAGAAATAACGCAGCTCTCCCAAATCCTTCATCTCAAACTTCTGCTTCAATAGCATTTTCACATGAAGGATATCTTCATCACTATCACCTGTGATGATCAAATCATCAACATAAATGACAAGCACAATAAAACCGTTCTCTTTTTTTCTCACATAAAGTGAGAAATCGCATTTGCTTCCAAGGCATCCATTTCTTCATCCGTGGCTTTCTCCCATTTTTCTTTTCCCATGGCTTGCTCAAAAGAAGTGGGTTCTAGTTCATGTATCACTTTGACCATATAGGCATAGTGAATGGCTGTAAATCCATCATATTTCAGCCTATCCACAGGATACTTGACTCTGGTAGGCCTGCACAAAATAGACTCACTACCAGGTCCTCTCAAAGCATCCCTGGTCTTCCTTACTCCAGGTGTAACAATAGAAGGAATACCAACTCATCATCAATGCTCTGTTCTGGGCCACTGGATTCACCATCCACATAAGAGTGACCTGCATTCACATCAGACATGGGCTGATCTACCTTCTCTTTTCCTTTTCATGATACCTGCATACCACTATCTGCATTGCTTTGAGGAGATTCTCCTAATCTCAATCTACCTATCCATGGTGAAGTATGTGAATCATTGCTAGAGGACACTGCAGGTCCACTAATATCTTGTGACTGCTGCTGTGAATTCGGTGCAGCATTACCATTTTGTGCATCTATATCATCAATCACATTTACTGGTTTATATCAGCTGGTCATCTCATCAAAAACAACATCTTTGCTCACTGTAAACTTACGAGTAGAAGGGTTATAGCATCTATACCCTTTCTGCTACAGAGAATAACCAATAAAGATGCACTTCTCAGCTTTTGGATCTAACTTGGACCTCAACTCATCTGGCACATGAACATAGGCAATGCAACCAAAAATTTTCAAATGAGAAATATCTGGTTTCCTACCAGTATACATCTCCTTTGGAGTCATGCCATGTATTGCTGTAGTGGGAGCCCTGTTCATTATGTAGACTGCTGTAGCAACTGCTTCAACCCAATAAAAATAATCTGGCAGGTCTTTTTCATTTAGCATGGCCCGAGATACCTCTCCAATATGCCTGTTTTCCCTTTCAGCAAGTCCATTTTGCTGTGGGGTATGACTGCATGAATATTGCTGTTTTATGCCATGATCTTGCAGGAACCTTGCAAACTCATTTGAGAGGTACTCTCCCCCTCCATCTGACCTTAGGCATTTTATTTACAGGCTTGTTTCTTTTTCAATCATAGCCTTAAAAGCTTTGAAATGCCCAAACACTTCACTTTTCTTTTTCATAAAATGCACCCAAACTTTTCTGCTATCGTCATCAATAAAAGTGACAAAATAATGACAGCCTCCAATAGATGCAGCTTTAGTAGTCCACACATCAGAGTGGATTAATTCCAATGGCTTCTTACTCTCTTGAACATGTCTAGGAAATGGTTTCCTTGCTTGTTCTCCAAATCGATAGGCTTCACATACCTTATGCATTTCTGCAACCTTGAATTTTGGCAATCCTGCAACAATATTTTGGGCATGCATTGATTTAAGTCGCTGTACATTAACATGACCAATGTGTTTATGCCAGATATCAATATCTGCAACTACACTGGTCCCACGTGCAAACATTGCTGCACTCAATTTAGGCATGTCCGCATCCAACGTAAACATCCTGCCCTTCTTCTTTCATTTTGCTATCAAGTGACCATTATTTTTCATATCCTCAACAAAGCATCCATGAGGATTAAATCTGACCTGCAAGCCCTGCTCCACCATTTGACCAATAGAAACCAAGTTCTTGGTGATGTTCGGGACATGAAATACATTAGATAGTTATTTCTTTTTCCCATCCTGCATAGACAAAGGAATTTTACCAATTTGCACAATAGGATGTGCAGTATCATCACCAGTCTCCACAAATCTTGGTCTTTCTATTTTTCTTGCATCCTGCATTCATTCTGCATGACCTGTCATGTGGTTTGACGCACCTGAGTCAACATACCACACATCATTTCTTTCTTCTGCACTTGTCACAGAATTGGTCATGTGCTGCACCATAAATAGATGCTCATTTCTGTCATCACCCTGTCTACTAGAAGATGCATAATTGCCTTGCTGCAATTTTCCATTCATAATGTCATTCTACTTTTTGTAGCAGTCTTTAGCCATATGACCCATTTTACCACAGTAGTAGCATTCAACATTGCTATTTGCATTTTGGCCTCTCTGCCATCCACCACGACCTCTTTGGCTCCCCCTCCCTCTAGAGTTACCACGTCCTCCTCCAAAGGACTGGTTTTCTTGAGTTTGCTGCATATTTTGATTTCTACCACGGCCTCCAGATCGGCCTCCTCTACCTCTGCCTCTACCTCTTCCAGCATTTGAGTAGAACATAGTTTCTTTTGAAGTTCCTCCGGAAGAAGATGCACCACCATTTCTTTGATCTTTAGAAATTAGAAGAGCAAACAACTCCTCAAAATCAAGAAATTTTTCACGGATGGCAATGGATGTCCGGAACTATGCATAATCCTTTCCTAGACCATTCAAGGTCACAGAAACTAGATGATCATCTTCCACTAGTGACCCAATGAAAGCAAGTGCATCCGCAATTTTCCTCACCTTCATGTGGTAGTCATTGATGCTCATATTTTCTCTCTGCACATTGTGCAACTCCTGCTTGAGCTGCATTTTTCTAGCTTGCGTATTTGTGCTGTATATTTTTGCCAAAGTATCCCATGCCTCCTTTGGCATACTTGCATCCTGAATATGCACAATCATAGAATCTGAAATACTGATAGACAGCCAGTACATAACTTTTCTGGCTCTCTCATGCCATCCTTTAATTAATGCTTGCATTTCCTGTTGATTGGGAACATTAGGAAGAACTGGTTCTTCTTCATTTCCTGTAATGAACTCCCAATAGCCTTTTCCCATAAGGAAATTCATCATTCTAAACTTCCATGCTTGGAAGTTGTTCTTGTCAAGCTTTTCAGTGACAATCTATGAAAAAGAATCAGACGCCATTATAGAACACTGCAAAATATTCTGTCACTGCAAAAAACACAGCTTCTGTCTCACACGGGCAAATCTGCAAAACTGACGAAAGTGGTATTTGACCATAGTCACTTCCTAGTAATGATTTTGCATCAACGGGCAACAAGGATGATTCTACAACTCCCAATATCTCTGCGCATAGGCATACGATGTAATTTCTGTGGCAACTTTTCACCGATCTGCAGAGCAGTGGTTGCACAGCAAAAATAGGGCCTTTTTCTCAATGCTTGCTGAGAAATTCCGCCTCCAAAATGGGCCTCGATATAGCCTCGAATCAGAAAAATAAAGTCACGTGCTTTGCCTTGCCTGTAGCATATATTGCCCTCTCATCACACTGCGAAGGGCGTCTCAATCTAAGACAATGCACTCTTGCACTTTCCGACTGTGCTACCTGTAGAGATTTGCTCCCAAACTCGAAAAAGGAAAGCAACACTAGTCCTCTTACTAGGACACCACGAACTTGGTTTGCTTTCTTGAGCTCCTTACCATGAACCAGGCTCTGATACCATGTGAAGATAGTGGGAGAGAAGGAAGGAGTCTCACTTGTAGCTTTCTCGCGTACACAATGGGGGAAAAGACACAAAGGTGGAGGCTGAAAACAGTTTTCCTCTTCTTAGTTGTGAAAGCCAAAAGAACTCTAGTACAAAGAAATAGAAGAACCCTATATGTGGGTCTCAAACCAAACTCAGCTAACTAAGGTGGCATACTAACTGAGCCACGAACTAGAGTACATAAGGATAGCTGTCATCTAGATATTATTCATGGGCAGTGTACCAACTGCATCTACAGCTAACAAGTCGGTGACATAAATGCACAACGGTCACCCTAGCATATCATGAGTGGAGCTCGCTATCTCAACGCTTATTGCTTTTATGATTGATGTAACAACCTGGCTACTATCATGGTCATGCAAACTATCAATCCATACATCACAAAAGATTCGGTATCCATGTACTAATACTCCACATAAGTGTGTTTTTAGTCCACATTTGCCCTCCAATGCCAGTGGGATACGTCTATATCGTGGCAAAGTGGTTGTATTCTAGTCCATGCCATCAATGGTGATGCATATGGACTTATCAACATGTGAAATAGCTTCCTCTCTCCAAGAAGCATACAACTTTCGAGCATCCTGCACATGACATAAATGGATTGATCGCCATTTAATATATCTTCCTCGCCGCTGCTCACATTTACTATGTTCAATGGCATTTTTTAATTCATCACATGTCTTACATTTTGACATCCTTTGCTTTGATGGTGTCTTGATATGGCAAAAATCTCTACGCCAAATTTTGTACAAGGTTGATCTTGAAATCATGCTCTTGTCTCTATCTTGCAAAGTTTTATTGATAGTTTCTAGGACGACCTTCTTTGCCATTCCCAAAGGAAGATGTTGTTGGCATTCAACACATCCATCTAGCATTGTTTGTTGAAGATGAGGCTGTGATAATGCATGGTCTTCGAGAACTTGCTTTAATGTTGCGGTTGCATTTATAGTGCTTCCATGGCATTTAAGCTTGTAGGTATTTCCATGAATTGTATGAACCACTTTTTCTTTCACCTCTGCCCAGATGGTCCAGTATGTGCCATGTGATAGTCCAGTTAACCATTGATATCCTCGATTGCAAATGGGTCTCCCATTAACCATGGGTTTCAATCTAGGTTTACAGTGTCTTGTGCTCAAATCTTGATTAGTGCCTTGATGAAGAAAGCATGAAAACTCTTGAAGAAGATAGTTATGTCTATTAGGCGTTGTCTTACTCCAAATACCAAGGTGTATGGCTGCACAATCATCTTTCCCAACTTTTCTAATGCAAAGTCTCTTGCAACAAACTCACATAAGCATCCTTTCCATATTCTCCTCGGATAGCATTACATGTCTCTTTGGTTCTGGAATTGATGCCATGATTCTTCGTCTCTTCACACTCACATACTTTCTTTTTGTAAATAGTGTCTTGCATTTTCTAGTTGTAAGACCATCAAACCTCGAATCCATTTCCCTTGAATCTTCATCTTTATAATCAAATGCTGTGTGGGCTTGAGAATTATTTAATACCTTATAATATCTTGGAAATGGCAATCTGGTAGACATGTTCATTGATGTCAATTTGTTGCCAATGCCTCTTGAATTTTGTGGTTGAAGGGAGCTCATGGACATCCATGGAATTTCCTTCTAATGACCATGTAGTCATTATGAAGCAATATGATCAATAATAGATGTCCATGGAGGTGAGCTCCATGAACATTACCTCTTGAGCACAGGCACTCATAACAACCTCCTCATCGTGATCAAGGAGTTGCTGGATCTCCATGGGCCTACTGAAGCTCTTATAAGATGGTCAACAATTGACGACCCTGAAAGCTGAGCCTCCTTCTCACGACCATGTCCATTGGAAGGAGGCTCACGGGCCTCCATTGACGTGAACTCTCGAGCACATAGGAGATTCAAGAGCTCCCTAAGGATCATGTGGCCATTAGACTTCAGAACGGCCATGGAGATCCAATGAGCTCAAATGTTGATCTCCATGGGTGTGACCTGCATGGATCTTAAATCTTGGGCATAAGTGCTCATAAGGACCATGTGTTCATTAGGGAGCTCTTGGTCACCTCCATGGATATCTCATGGACATCAAATCTTACCATGTCGTCATTAGGGACCCTCCATGGACATACACATAGGCTCATAATGACAATGTCGTTGTTAGGAAGCTGATGGATCTAGCTAAGCCTCCTCCGCGGCCGTTTGTCATGCACTCATAAACGTTACTCGAACAAGCGGACTTCCGCTTCTTAAAGCCATCTCTTGCAGCCTCTTTCCCTACTGAACGCACTCCTTTAGCTCACGTCGATCGATCTCGCGTAAACCTCTCTCCTGATCATCAAGGTAGGACGTAGCAATCATGCAGAGTCTGGACCAAGTTGTATTAACGTTCTCGTGGATCAGTTTGCGTATGCTATCCGTACACAAGTCCATTATAAAACATATATCTAAAGGTGCTAATTAGGAATTCGCCGCCATGAAACGCTAGACGCTTGCGAAGCCCAGACGGTTGCAAAGGCCTCCGCCGTGCTCCTCTGCAGCCGTACTACCAGGCCAGCGGGGAGTCCCCATCATCGTTTAACCGCGTCTACCTCTCCTTCACTGTAGAAGAATTTGGGACAGAGAAGCTGGGGGCTGAGAGGTAAGGGCGGGTCGATCCTCCACACTTCTTATATGCTGCCGGGAATCGTCAAAGCATGTTGTTTGACCTACATGCAATGGCCTGCTAAGCAGCTTAAGCAGCTAGTTTGCGAGAACAGATATGTGGGAAGAGCGTGCGGCCGTGATCAAGTAGACATGCAAGGGAGAGGCGAATGACTAAAAGGCGGCGGCAAGGCAGAGAATCCACTACATATTGGGAAAAGGTGCCTTGGTGTCACAACCACCCGTGGTAGCCGGAGTGGTCAAGAATAAGGCCCTCCCTGCCCTCGGTCCGGGCCCGGATCGAATCTCTCTAAAGAACGGTTGCTTAACAAGGGATATAACGAATTCACATCAAAACCCACCTTTTTTATTTTCACTAAACAACCTTTCCTTACACCAATTAAGCACTCCTTCAATTTCTTCGTGCATGTACATTTGCGAATCAATAACTCTAAGAAAACATCTCGAATTCCTTCCTCTATATGTGGGTCCCTAGGAACATTGTGCGAAATTAGCAGACATGGCATTTCATTAGTTTGACACGATGTTACATAAAAGAGGAAATGCGAGTGGGCTCCTCGGGGGGGTCACTTATCATATGTAACCCTATCACGTGAGTTCAACAGAAGGATATTTTTTATTTCTAAAATTTACAGAAATAAATATACATAAGGGACTATATAAAATAGTTTTGGAAAAAATTTACAAATTTGTATAGAAAAGGGGTATATTTTATTAATGAAAAAATTTACAGATAAGGGATTTTAAATATAGGCCTTGAACGCACGTGATATAGAGGGTTTATACATAGTGACCCCCCTGAGGTGGGCTCTAATGTTTGAGCCGATAACGCATTCATCGAAGATAGCACATAACATGAAAATCATATGATTTTAGATTATTCCGTTCTAGAAGGATTGAATTCTAGAATGTCTTCAGCATGCATATTGTCTGTAAGATACCCACTAACGAAACTACCCCAAGAATACCCAAGGAAAGCCAAAAGGATTCAATCTTTGCATAGAAGCTTCATATTTATAAGGACATCCTTTTAAACCTCATGGATCCATCAATTCCCCCACCCTAACGCCACTCATAGAAGGCTCCATCGAAGTTCTATGAGGCGAGGTGAGGTCTGCCTATAAATGTAAAATCATACAAAAGCCAAAGAGTAGAAGCCACTCAATATGAAACAAATCCTCTAGGCGATGCCCTATCTTGCCTAGTCCTTACGTTCTTAAGGCTCCCCAACCTAAGCTCACAAATGAGAGAGAGTGTCAAGAATGCTTAATTATACTCAAGAGCATGGAAAGGATACTAGCCTCCGAGTTCTATGGTGGAAGGATCTAAAAGGGGCTCGCTATGTCCTCGCTATGTCTAATTTAGCAAAACATTCCGATATAGTGGGTGGTCATTGGTAGGTTCCGTATGCCCTATGGGAGAGGGATCCGTGAGCCTTGGGGAGATCATTCTATAGCATCAAATATATCTCTAGAGTGAAGAAGAGTTGTTCCTCAAATGACCCCTACTCTATCTCAAAGTGTCCAACTCAACCGTGTACCTCTATCAGGTGGTGTAGTCTACAACAATGACTTGGTTCAAAATCTTCATTGTGTAAGGCAATGAAAGAAAGTAATTCATTATAATGATGGAAAAAATAATTAATATATACGCTCTTGCACACCTTATTTTGTTTCTTTTGTTAAGTGGGTGTGGATTGGTCAGGGTAACAATATTTAGGTTTGTCCCATCAAGATTACGGTACTGGGACAGTAGGTTTGGTTTAAATAAAGAAAGACTTTATGATCTTTGCTTGGTTATAAAGAGTTAAAAAGCTATTGGCATGTCTCTTTGGGCATGGGAGACCTAAATTTCTCAAAAGGAAAATGGCTAAGAAGTCTCAGGCTTGTGAAAAAGAGAGTAGCCTATGTGCCACTACTGAAAAGGATTAGGAACTTCTGCTCAACCTCAGATATTTGATAGCTTTAATTTCTTGAAAGATAAATCTTCCCTAGTATTACCATTTTCCTCAAATTTTATGGGGATTCTATCAAATTGACCATGGGTAATGAAGCATTATAATGAAGTTATGATGGTGATGTGCCACTTGGGTATTGTCACACACATTTCTTTGGCTTACTCACACTATGGTTTGCGGGTCTCATCCTATGTTCTCCTCTCTTCTATGCACATCAACCTGCAAATGTTGTTCATTCATGTTATGATGGTTGCTTGTTCTTCTACTATTTGTAAAGGTGACAACTTCTCTTTCAGTATAGCATTCTCTATGACAACATGACCATTTCTTAAACTAGCAATATCTTATCACTCACTAGAAAATCACTTCTATCTCAATCAACCCAAGCAATAATTTGAGATTTCATAAAGTAACTTTTGCTTTAGTCTCTCTTACAACACATAATTCTATTTTGTGTTTTGTCCCTCAAACTATCAAAGCACCACTCAATATTCTTCCACTTTGGCATCCAAATTCCTACTATCAACCACCAATAGCCACTGATTGTCTTGTTTAGGTCTTTTGATTTCTGATTGAAATTGTATATTCTCTTGGTTTAGAGCCTTATTCTCCAAATAACTTTGTTTCATTCTCTTCTATTTCATCTCCTACTGATCTTAAATGATTTCTTTGCAAATGGATTACTTTAATAGCATTTAACATGGATGTATTTTCATCATCCAATGAGTGTGATGGTTTCTTTTCTTTATCTTGTTTCAGTGTCTACTTCTTGTGCAGGTTGAGATCAAATTGTATTTAGGTCTAGCATTGGTTTTACATATATTATCATCTCAAGCTCTCCTTCCACAACTAGCATTGTGATCTCCACTTTGTTGGTGTCTTGTACTACTGATTTTTCCTAGTCAATTTGTTTAGAGGGAGCACCATTATGAATACGTACATTATTACTCCTTTTGGGAGCCCAAGGGCCATTAAAACATGACATTTTAGGCCATTTTAGACAAAGTGTTCAAGGATTTATGTTCGTGTGTGTACCATTTGGCATACTAGGCATTGAGGACAACCTCTTTCTTACCTTTGATTAAAGACAAATTTTGATTAAAGACAAAAACAGCTAATCGCCCTTGTAACTGCAATCCCTAAGAGCATTATTTGTCTCAGCTTTATTGTTTCCTTCAACCAAGGCATCTGGATCCTCAACCTCCTAGTCATCTGCAATAATTAACCTCTTCTATGGTTGATTAGTAAGTTGGAATACTGAAAATAGAACTTTCAAAATACTTCCGAGTTTAGAGGGATGTGCACTACGTCTAATAACTCGACCCAAAATATCACTCATTATTATATCATGGACCAATCTTTTCTAATTCACTCCTCTATCCTTATCATCCATTGAGAAAAGTGCATAGTTCGATTTTGACTTATAATTGTATTTTGTTAAGTATGATAATCTTTCTAGGAACAACAAAAACTCAGTGTGAGAATGAATTTATTGCAATGCTTATCATTAAATACGCCTCGGTATAAATACGTTCTCCAAGCTCATAAATCATGATCTCATCTCCACACCTAGCTAGGGATTTATTTGGAGCATTAAAGTGTATCTCTTTGGTGATTATTCTACAAAGTCAACTGCATTCTGTTCTTTGTTGTGCACCTGAACACTTTGGCTGCAATGAATTTTATGATATGATAACATAAACTTGCATTTCCCAGTCATTTTTTGTGTTATTCCCACTTTGAGAGTATAGTAAATTTTAAAGATGTGCTTCTTGTAGCTCCTTTGTCCAAGAACTTGACAACTAGTGATAGTTTGATTGCTCAATGCATATTTGATTCATGGAAGTTAAAGGCAAAACTTTGCCCGAAGAACTCCATGCAACAATCAAAATTCTTGATGTTGAATCACACATCTCACATTTACTGACCGTGTCAAATCTCCTCATGTATGGACATATGGTTTTAGAAAAAATTCACTCCTTAATGCTATTTCCACTATGTTCCCATGAAGATCCACCATCTAGAATGTTTATTATCCAGGACGGCGTGAATAATTAAAATGGTGAGTCATATCTGAGCTTCAATTTTCCCAACAATATTTCGAATCCAAAATTATACATTGCCAAATCTACCTCCTTGAACATTTTGAGCTTAGGCAAATGTAAGATAAAATATAAAAGGATTTGATGACATTGCATGACCATAATTTACCACCAAAATGTCTAAGACTTAGTGATGGTCTCAATAAATACCTTTCAAAGCTTTAGAAAGAAATTATGGTAAATTGCAAAGGACTTTGTAATCTCATGTCGGTCGATCCATCTTGATGCATAGACACAAGGGTAGCGTAAACAGTCTCCCAACCTTCCCTCGGGGGGGGGGGGCGGGCGGGGGGGGGGGGCACTATGTAATCAAGGGGTATTAAAATATATGCCTACTGATAGGTTTCTATAAACGATATACACACATTTCGCAAATTCTAAGTATCCCTTATGTATGGAAATTTTCACTTTTTGAATTGAAAGACCCCTTATATATGAATATTTTCTGTAACTCATAAAAATAAAACCCCTTCTGTTGATCGCATGCTCTACCTTATGTATTTCTTAATGACCCCCCTTCTCAGAAAATCCCTTCTCTCCCCCTCTCCCCTATTCCTCCTCTTTGTCTCCTCTTTCCCTTTCCTCATCTTTTCATATGGATTCTATTGAAATACCATCCGCAAGAATGTTGATAGCTTCCAACTCTAATAGCTCTGCATCTGCTACTCCAGCTTTAATCTCCATTTCTTTGGATACAATCTACTTAGATAGTCTAGAATGCAACATCAATAGGCTGGTACCCTTCTTTTTGTGTGGCCTGCATTAGAATTGCTCCAATGCCATTATTGGCTGCAAGAAAGACATGGAAAAATGAAAGTATAGTATGGAGTTTCTAGTATTGGGTCCATGAAAATCTAAATTCCAATATAGTATTGGTGCCATCACCAACAACTTTCAAAACATCTTTTTCTACTTTACCATCCAAACATATAGAATATCCTTTTGAGTAGCTTGTGTGATTGGCTAGCAACCATACGACCCATTTAAGAAATATGTCATCCCTCCCCTCCTCTCTCCTCCCTTTCTTTGCCTCCCTTTGCCTCCCTCCCCTCCCCTTCCTTGAGATCTCCCCCTTCGCTCCCTTGATTTCCCCCTCTCCCCTCCTCTCCCTTTCATCTAATCCATTTCCTCCCTACCTTATGTTCCCCTCACCTCCATTCCATCCATTCCGTTTCCTCCCTACCCTCTTGCATCCATGGACACTTCTTTTATTTTTTCTCAGAATAATAAATAAAATAAATTCTTACACAGACATCAACTATAGTCAACCTTCCTTTCCTACCCACTTCATGGATTATATATAGGGGATGATCATGAAACCTTGTAAGTACCTTTACCATGCTTAAATCATAAAGCCTAGCCTCTATACCCTATAACCTAGACCCTAGAACACCCTATGCACTGGGGGCTAGTGGCAACATTCACACAAATGGATCTTTTCAGAGGCCCCCCTTATGGGGAAGGGTTCCCCCATGATGAGGAGCCTCCATTAATAGGGGGCCTCATCCCTGATCAACGACATTGCAGAGACGAGTTCGAGCATCCGCCTCTCATTTGGCACTTAGAGATTAGGGATCAAGATGGATGTATGCTTCTTTGATAGATGGAGAAGATTACCCATGGAGGTAGAGGTGAGGCTTGGAGCCATAACGCATATATGAGGGGTAGGGCAATGGATGAGGAAGATTGACTTAGCCATCCTCAACTCTTTTGTTGCACCCTCAAGAGTTGCCATCAAATGATCTCTACTATCACCTCCCTTTACATGGGTTTACATGGCATATTGACCTCTTTACACCCAAATGATCTCTACGATGACCTCCCTTTACATGGATTTAATATCATTTCAACTTTTGGACAATGGCTATTGATACATCACTTAGCTAAAAATATATCACCATCTCCAATAAGCGCCTTTACATCAAATGATAAGAATTTTGCTCTCCAATCATGAACTCACCCTCATCTTGCACAAGATTCAATGATCCATCATCTGCATTCTCCCCCACATCATTTGTCATTGTGTTGGGAGTGTGGTTGCTTTAACTATTCCTAAACACTCTTATGAGCAGAACTTGATGAAGCTATCAAGCCAAATCAATAAAACTTAGCCCAACTCTATTACACATCACCATCAAAATGTACATGACACAAACAGCTTCAAAACCACAAATCTCTATCACATGAAAATAATATCAATTAATCAATACACAAATCCATGCAAAACACACAAATATTTTGAGAGGTTCATTAGTAAGATATGTGCAAATGCCTTTGCCTACTACATGAAGAGGCTATGTAGAGAGAGAGTAGCAGCATACAAAACTCTTATGTTTAGTGCTTTGCATATATATATATACATATATATATATATACATATATATATATATATATATATATATATATATATATATATATACATATATACATATACATACATATATATATATATATATACATACATATATATATATATATATATATACATATACATACATACATATATATATATACATACATACATACATATATATATATATATATATATATATATATATATATATATAAAATATCGAAGAATGGGATACAAATGGATCCAGCAAAGATCCTTGCCATTCAGGAATGGCCAGAGCTGAAAACTATGCATGAAGTTCGAAGTTTCCTAGGCCTGTGTTCTTACTACAGAAGGTTTATCAGACATTTTGCTGATATCGTAGCTCCATTACATGACTTACTAAGAAAAATGCAGCCTTCACATGGGGAATATCATAGAAGAAAGCATTCAATACACTCAAGGAGAAGTTGACTACAGAGCCTATTCTTGTAGTCCTGGATCTTTATCAATCTTTTGATGTTGATTGCGATGCTTGTGGAGAATGTGTTGGGGCCACATTGCATCAGAATGGTTGACATGTAGTAGCCTATGAAAGTAGGAGACTTCGGGATGCAGAGAGATATCTAGGAATCTATGAGAAAGAGTTATTGGCTATAATTCATGCCATCCATACATGGAAGCACTATCTTTTGGGTGCAGATTTTATTGTTAAGACAGATCACCAAAGTCTGAGGTACTTTTTGACTCAGACCAAGCTTTCTGAGAAGCATATGAAATGGGCAAACATGCTGTCAATGTATCATTTTCAGATTGTCCATACCCCACGAATTCGGAACAGAGTGGCAGATGCCTTGTCCCGAAGACCCCAGGTCAATAATGTGACTATTGCCTATCATCAGGACCTAGAAGACATGAGGGAGCAATATGCTCGTGATGCAGATTTTGGTGAAATTTTACAGCAAATGCAAGAGGGGCAATCCACCTGTCACTATGCCCTCAAAGATGGGTATCTAATGAAAGATGATTGCCTATGCATCACCCAGGAGATGACGAAAAAGATTTTGAAGGAATGCCATGCACCTCCCTATGCTGGACATAGAGGAATTACAGCAACAACTCTAGCACTAGAGAGGTATTTCTTTTGGCCAGGGATGCGGAAAGATATACATCAGTTTGTTACTGAATGCCTTACATGTCAGAAAGTGAAGTATGATCGACAAAAGGCACCTGGCCTACTTATGCCTCTTCCCGTGCCTCAGGCACCATGGGAAAGTATTACAATGGACTTTATTTTTGATTTGCCAAGATCAAAGTCAGGGAATGATGGGATTTGGACTATCATTGATAGATTCAGCAAGCAAGCTCATTTCATTCCGGTTCGCAAAACCATAAAGGCAGATCATATGGCTAAGCTTTTCATGGTACAGATTTTTAAGCATCATGGTATGCCTAAGTCCATTGTTAGTGATCGAGATCCCAGAATGACCAGTCTATTCTAGAGAGCTTTATTTGATAACATGAGGACGAATCTGAATTTTTCTTCTTCTTTCCATCCCCAGATAGATGGTCAAAGTGAAGTAGCAGATTCTATAGTTTTTGATATGCTTAAATGCTACGTGGGTGACCAAAGTTCAGACTGGGAAAAGTACCTACCATTGGTAGAGTTTGCTTACAACAATACAGTACATAGCTCTACAGGGAAAGCCCCTTTTGAGGTCATATATGGGAAGGAGATTTTGCCACCTATATTGAGGACCATATATATATATATATATATATATATATAAAAAGATAGATAGATAGATAGCTAGATAAATAGATAGAGATAGAGATAGAGATAGAGATAGAGATAGAGATAGATAGATAGATAGATAGATAGATAGATAGAGAGAGAGAGAGAGAGAGAGAGAGAGAGAGAGAGAGAGAGAGAGAGAGAGAGAGAGAGAGAGAGAGAGAGAGAGACTATCATCTATTGGCTCTTTCCTACAGCTTCTATAGGAAGAGCAAGGTATTCTTAGTATGCAAGGTTCCGAGGCTTTTTGTCACCTACAGATATATCGGGGTTGTCATTTGTAGTATACGTGTAGCTTAGGACATCGAGCCATGTTTCAGTGAGAGATGTAGGCTTAAGTGTGGTAAGTAAACATAGTGCATGCATGTGCAAAAGGAATGTGTATCATCATGGTCGAGGTACTGAAGGCTTTCGCTTTCATTGGGGGTTATAGGGTTTAGGAGGAGTTTAAGGGTTAGAAGGAGGTTCCAAATTTTAGAAGGAGTTCCAAGGTTTAGAAGAGTTCCAAGGTTAGAAGGAGGTTCCAAGGTTTAGAAGGAGTTCCAGGGTTAGAAGGAGTTCCAAGGATTAGAAGGAGGTTCTAAGGTTTAAAGAGAGGTTCCAGAGTTTAGAAGAGGTTCCAAGGTTTAGAGAGAGGTTCCAGAGTTTAGAAGAGGTTCCAAGGTTTAGAGTAGAGTACATGGTGGAGAACTTGTCTCCCTTGTAGATCATGGAGATTAAGGATTAAACTAAGGGTTTAGGGGGAGCATAGGAGTGGGAGAGGAAGAAGGTGTAAGAGCATGGGGGAAAGCAGAGAGAGGAGGGAGGAGGAGGAGGAGGAGGAGGAGGGAGGAGGAGAGGGAGAGGATGGGTTGCAAGGTTGGAGGAGAGGGGAGGAGGAGTTGCAAGGTTAGGACATGCTTTTGGCATGGAGTGCAAGGAAGCATGGATACTTGAGGATAATTGCTTGGAATACCAAAGTAGAACTCAACACAATGCCCCAAAGAGTGTGGGCTTCATTCCATTATGGGGTATTTATACAAGTTGGAGAGCTTCTCTCTCTGCATGTAGGAATTGTAACACATTCTCTCTCTACATGTAGAACTTGCATATAGAAGTTGCATGTAGGACTCACATGTATGAGTTGCATGTAGATATTACATGTAGGAGTTGCATGTAGGAGCTGCATGTAGAACTCGCATATAGAACTCGCATGTAGAAGTTGCATGTAGGAGTTGCATGTAGAACTCGCATGTAGAACTCACATGTAGGAGTTGCTTGTAGAACTCACATGTAGAACTCGCATATAGGAATCGTATGTAGAACTTGCATGTAGGAGTTGCATATAGGAATCATATGTAGAACTTGCATGTAGAACATGCAAGTTGGATTTCTAAGAGGGATTATTTCTAGCCTTATGTAAGTACAAGTAGAGCTTTGCCGCTACTCTACACACACATTATGTACTACCTAAGTCCATGTTGGCATAGAGACAACATACTCCCAGATCCATTTTATTACCCGTCCTTGGGTTATGGCTAATTGCGAGCATGTACCTGGGTTGCCATGCTTTTAGTCTAGTAGCTATGGAACTTGTGTCATGCCAGTCGATCCTGCTGTAAAGCCTTGGCACAATACAATTTTTGCTCAATTTCCAGGTAGCCTATATCCACCATTTGCTCGAACAGAGATATGTGGCATGCTTCTAAGAAGATCACTCTTTGATAGAGTCGGCTTGTAATCAGAGCATCGACCCTTTCATTGGGATTGAAATTGAGTGGAGGAAAATGGGAATCGAGGTAACATGGGACATCCAGAATGAATTCCAATGTTTTACATAATATAGCACTTAGGCAAAGGAAGCGATCAATGTTGTTGCACATTATTTGCTCATGCTGCTGAAGTGCTCGGACCATTGTGCCTTGGATATTCCATTCGACACCAGAGTATGGTTCGATCATTGGCCAATTAATGGTTCGATTCTCATCCAAAGTGTGTATGTTGGCTTCCCATTTTTTACATTGTGGGACTCCATAGAACTTGGGATGGGTTTTGAGACATGGAGGTGCTCGTAGGTAGTCCTTCAAGAAGATTACATCAAAGAGCTTAGGGCGGTGCCAATCAGGTTGTGGATCCAACTTGCTAATCCAACCTTCACTAATTTGATGCTAACGAAGGTTGGTAGGAAAGTTGTCCAGGGTCCATCCACCTCGAGTTTTCATATCAGGATATTTGCTCCAAAATTCCTTGATGGGGTTACTGGGAAGTGGTATCTCATCAAAATCATACCCATCATTGGAACTTGGCATGGGCATATGAATTGGATTATCCAGATCCTGATATTCAAAGTCAAATACTGTGACAATTTTTGCCGATGGAAGCACAAGTAGTGTTAGAGGTGATGATGGGGCAGGGAGAGAATCTAGGGACATGGGGGAGAAATATGGTAGAGTGTTAGTTACAGAAGGGGGAGCAGAGGGGAGGGGGGAAAGAACTGGGCAAATGGTTTGAGCAGCTCAGTAATCCTCAAGGGTAGGATTAACAAGGGAGGGGAAGAAGCTAGGTGTGAGGGGCTCGTAAGTTTGTGACTGTAGGGTTAGTTGAAAATGGTGAGAGGCATGAGCAAAGAGACGATGGAGGGAATAGATATTAGGATGGAGCTCGAGGAAGGTTAAGAGGGTGGTAGCAGCAAGGTGATGTCGGCAAAAAGAGTGGTTAGGGAAGTTGGATGTGAGATAGGCCCTGTCATCTTCCGACACTTCTTTTTGTTGGTGCGATGGGATCATCAACTGCATGGGTGGGATGTCGGTTATGTCATGCCTTGCACATAATAGGGATGGCCTTTGTAGCAATGGCAACAAACTTGCAATAACCCTAAGGGGAGGACTACCCATGAGGCATACATATGTAATGAAAGCATCTGCCCTGAGTGCTATAAACCCAGCATGCGTAGACAGGTAGAAGATATTTTTCTCATCTTCGGATAAGTCTTAGCAAAATATGCGTAGGGTTTTGATCCCGATGGAATGTTCCCATTTGATTGTTGGATGAGCAGATATGATCTTGATTTGGAGTTGCTTCCATTGGATAAGCATGCGTGCATTGAGGTGATCTTCCAATTGTAGAGCAGCCACAAGCTCTTGGTACACCACCATTGTGCATTGTAGTGGGGCCTCATTGGTGTTGTCTTCCAATGCCTCATTGTTGTGCACTAGCAATTGGAGTTCAAGCTTGGAGATGATTATCTTTTGGGAGTGCATCTCATTCATTTTTTCTTTGTATTGATGGTAAATGGTTCTATATGCCTCCTTAAGCTTTCTCATTTGCAAGGTGACCTTTGCCTGTTGAGGAATGTCTTCAGTGGTATTGGACCATTGGTCCAAGACTTGTGCTTATGAAGTGCTAGCCTCTTGAGTGGTAGCAAGTTGGTCTTTTAAGATTTTGCATTCCCTTGTAAGCTCGTCAATGCTGAAGGCACATACTACCAAAGATTCTTTCATGTCTTCAAGCTTGTCTTTGCAATCCTGAAGCTCTTCTTCTTTGTGAATTAGAGTGAGTCCAGCTTGTGCCACTACCTCCGTCTATTAAGCATATGCAGATGTCAAGGAGTTATAGTAGGTCTGTAGGATTGCCGTTGCTTGTACTGCTGTTGTCAGCTATGTTTGACTTTGGTGGAGGATGGAGGTCACATCCCTCACTGCCTTCTCTTGAGCTTGAAGAGCTTGGTTCATGCACACTTCTTCTACCTCCTCATCTATCTGCTGACCTCTATGACGATTTCTTGGAATTGGTCTTTGAATTCTATTGCAGTCTATCTTTCCAATTCTCTTGCATATTCTTCCTTGGCCAAGCTAGTGAACAGTTCTGACATTTGGATCATTTGGCTAGCTTGATGTTGGAGAATGATCGACAGTGTTGAGGTTTGGCAATACTACTGATACAAGTGGTGCGCATGTAGCCATCTCGATGATTCTGTAGTAATTGGGAGAGGTTGTTCCAATGGTATTTCAATCCCTTGTGTACAATAGTCATACTGTTGATTTGGCACTAGGTCCCCTTGTGGTTCATCAACTGGCATGGTGTCAATGGGTGGTTCTAGTGCTGATGTAGCCTTAGGCTCTGGTGCTGATCTTTCATCAGGTTCTGGTCCCGACATTGCCTCAGGCTCTGGTTTCTTCTATTGTTGGAGATATATTGGTTCCAATTGTGCACCGAGCTGTGGCATCTCTTGGGGTGATTCCGCAATCCCGACCTCCAAAATAGGTATTTCTTCTAAGGCAACTGCACTTATCAATGTGATAGTAGGAGAAGTTGGTGACAGCTCCCATACTGGTGAGAAGGGTATGTCCAACTCCTCAATTGGTTTTGGTGACTGGGGCAAAGTTATTTCTCTTTCTTGTAGTTCTTTTTTGATTATTATAGCCTCGGGGGGGTCACTCATCATATGTAACCCTATCACGTGAGTTCAACAGAAGGATATTTTTTATTCCTAAAATTTACAGAAATAAATATACATAAGGGACTATTTAAAATAGTTTTGGAAAAAATTTACAGATTTGTATAGAAAAGGGGTACATTTTATTAATGAAAAAATTTACAGATAAGGGATTTTAAATATAGGCCTTGAACGCACGTGATATAGAGGGTTTATACATAGTGACCCCCCCGAGATTATAGCCAATAAGTGTGGAATTTTACATTTTTGGCCTAAAGAACCATCTAGTGTCTTTGTAAAGAAGATGACTAAGTGCTGGACCCAGGCTTATTTTAGCTTCCTACTCAACAAAGCAAATGTGTGGAGTGGAAGTGATCGATTCTTGCCACAGTTAACCCCCAGGATTGTGGGTAGGAATTGTGCTGCTTCCTTGAGGCGATGGTCAAGGATTGTGCGAAGCAATATGCTGTCTCTATGGATCAATGTGCCCTTGGTGAGGAGAGATTGTACTTCGAGAAACTTTGCATTGGTAGGCCATTTAGGGTATTTGGTACCTTGTGTTGGCAATGAGAAAGCCCTTTGAATGACTGTACTATCGAGGATAACGTTTAGTGGGCTTTGATGTACAGTGATTGTATCATATAGGCCAACCTTTGCATTGCTAGAGTGGTAAGAATGGAGAAAGTCCTTGATGTATGTGGTCATTGTAGGACTGTCCTCCAAGGATTTTAGGCTCTCATGCAAACTTCCTAGACCCCTTTGCTCTAAGTAAGATGTTGATTCCTGGGAAAGAGCATAACTCGATGTGGGTGGCCAAACAAGTTCTAGTGACTGGGCCCCGTCAATGGTTGTGTAGGCCGGTGGTGACTGGGGTGGCATTTGTTCTTCTTGGTCATGCATTGAATCCTCTTCGGAGCTATCACTCTAGACCACGAATGGCTGTGGTTGCCATGGTTGAGAGGATGTAGATGGCTGTGAACTCTGGAAGGGATCTCATGGTTGAGGCGGTGGGCTCTATCTGCACATCCTCTTTAGTGGCGACATCTTTTTTGAATGTGCATTCATGTGCATGTGGTGTACCATTGATCATTAGATTTGTTGGCATGTCAGTATGACCTTTTTGTGTGTGTGAGAGAGATCTTATTGTTATACATGCTTAGAGAGTGTGGAATGAAAGTGTGTGGTATAATTATTCAGGCAATCATCTATGTGTCTAAGCAAAAGCATGTGAGTGCACATGACCTACTAGCTAGGTATGGACTAACTATATGCTTTTGTTTGCTGGAATTTTCATAGGGCAGCTAGAACTTAGGCATCACTTTTGAGCCCTAGGTTAAAATCAATTGATGCTACTTATATGTGCAAAGATGTACATATGCAAGTGAGTGCTCGTGATACATCTAATCCTAACTAAGGGAGACTTGGTTTCCCAAATCTTCGTTTTTGTCACAGATGGCTTGCGTGTTGATTAGTAGCACTTCAGTCGGCTCCTATTTATTGTTGTGTTAAATTGGACTCCATCCAATGTTTTTAGTAGTACAGCTCCGATGGGATTCATCTTTTGTACTCAGTAGGGTCCTTGATCTAGATACTTCAGTTTCCCCATGTACATGTACTTTGGCATTGTATAATAGGACTAAGTCGCCTTCCTTGATGTCTTTAGCTTTCAGATTTCTGTCAAACCATGTCTTTCTTCTACATTTTTCTATTTTCATGGCATGGTAGGTGACTAGTCTTGTCTCTGTATGCTTCTCTAACTGATAGGGTCTTTCTTTCAAGGATTCATGGTCTCCAATGCGTTCTTGTACTGCTATGCATAGGCTTGGTATTACAAATTCTAGTGGGACAACAACTTCAAGGCTGTACACCAATTGAAAAGGTGTGTTCCTTGTACTGACCTTGAGTGTGGTTCTATATGCCCATAAGGCTGCATTCAGTTTCTCTGTCCAATCAAAACGCTATGTTATACTACCTTTTTGGTGGATTCGGCCTGTCCATTCCCTTGGGGGTTAGTAGGGTGTGCTTTTTCTATGGATTACCATGAAGCCAGACAAGAGTTCTTGGATTACCTCATTGACAAAATGTGTGCCTCTATCCAACACAATTTCAATGGGGCATCCGAATCGAGTGATCACATTTTCATATAAGAATCTTGTTGTGCTTCTAGCATCTGCCTTTCTGGCTACTTTAGCTTCTGCCCATTTTGTAAAGTAATCAATGGCCACAATGATGTAGCATGCCTGTGTTCCTTTTGCTACTTGATGTATGGGACCCACATAGTTAATCCCCTATTTTTCAAATGGTTTTTGTGTAACAACTATTGTTAGGGGATTGAAGTCTTTGTGTTGTGGCTTCGTAGTCCATTGGCATACATCACAGCCTTTTACATATTCATAGGCATTTGCCCAGAATGTTGGCCACCAGTACTCTGCGAGGATAACTTTTCTTACTATGGCTTCCCCTTGGAAGTGTCCTCTTGCAATGCCTTCATGGACTTCACTCTGGATTGGCATGATCTCATGAGGCATTACACATCATCTTAATATCTGGTCCTTGTCCATATTGTAAAGTTGTCGTGCAATGAGTTGATAGGGTGCAGCCTTTAGAATCAATTTTCTGGCATCTACTGCTTTCATTTCATGGTGTGCTCTTCCTGCCATCAAGTACCCAATGACATCTCCACACCACTCTGGAACAACATCTATTTGAAATAGTGTGGCATCTGGTAAGTCGTCTTCTACTCCAGTGGCTTCTTCTCTCGACTTGACATGAGACATGTGATCAACAATGTAGTGTTGGGAACCTTTGTGGACCACTATTTTGAAGTTGAATTCTTGAACCAAAAGGAGCCATCTAGTTATTCTTCTTGTTGTACATGGATGGTCACAAGATAAAGGAATGCTTGATGGTCGATGTAGAAGACATAATAATTTGCCAATAGATAGTGCCGAAATTTCTTTACACATTGCTAGGGATTCTCTTTCTATGGTGGTATATTTGATCTCTGCATCATTGAGTTGTTGACTGGAGAAGTAGAATGGGTAGTCTTTCTTATGTTCACCAGGTTGACAAAGCACACTCCTAATTGCATACTTGGATCCATCAGTATGAACATGAAAATCAATATCCCAATTGGGAGATATAAGGATGGGTGCTGTGATTAGGTGCCACTTTAAAAGCTCAAAGGCTTGGTCGCAGTCTTTGGTCCAAATGAATTCCACTAATAATTTGTAAAGTGGTCTAGCTATCATGGCATACCGTAATATAAATCTTAATATAAATCTTCTATAATAGCCGACACATCCCATAAAGATGTGTACACCTTTGGAATTTGTAGGAGGAGGCAATTCCATGATGATTTTGATTTTGTCCATGTCACTTACACTCTCATGCTGAGAGACGATGTGTCCCAAAACAACTCTGTGGGTGACCATGAACTGGCATTTTGTTGGATTTAGGGAGATGCCATACTCCCTGCATTTCATTAGTACTACTTCAAGACATTTGAACTGGTCTTGTTTGTTTGATTGGATGCACAAATCATCTAAGAACACCTGTAAAAACTTATTCAAAAATGACTTGAAAGCTGTGAACATGACTCGTTGAAATGTGGCCGGGGCATTACAAAGGCCGAATGGCACAACTCTATATGCAAAAATACTCCATTCTATAGAAAATGTTGTTTTGGATTGGTCTTTAGGAGCAATTTGCACTTGTTTATAGCCACTGAAGCCTATGCTGTTGCGTTGGTAAGTTAGTTTATGTAGGCTCCAAGGAAACTACATTTGGATGTGACTGGATGCATATTGAGGTATGTGAAATCCACATTGTAGCATGGACTATTTTATGAGACTGGGGTTCAGATACAATTGCATGGATACACTGATGTTGATTGGGCTGGTGGTATTTCTGATAGATGATCTACCAGTGGATATGTCTTCTCTTTTGGGAATGCTGCAATCACTTGGAGCAGAAATAAACATTCTACAGTTGCCTTATCGAGCACAGAGGCTGAGTATAGGGGTGCAGCAATGGTTGCATGTGAGGCAACTTGGCTCCATAAGCTACCTTATGATATGCATCCATCTATAGATGGGCCAGTTGTCATTTATTGTGACAACATGAGCAGTATACACTTGGCAAATAACCCAGTCTATCATGCTAGAACAAAGCACATTGAGGTGCATTTTCACTATGTGTAGGAGAAGGTTCTAGTAGGTTTTATGGATCTAGTTTATGTCAGCATAGATGATCAGGTAGCTAACATATTCACGAAGGCATTGGGTGCAGAGAAGCTGCGCAAGTTCAGAGATCTACTTAGTGTGTGCAGGAATTGGGATTGAGCTCAAGGGGGAGTGTTGAGATATTGAGCTCCACTCATGATATGCCAAGGTGACCATTGTGCATTTATGCCACCAACTTGTTATTGAGATATCGAGCTCCACTCGTGATATGCTAGGGTGACCGTTGTGCATTTATGTCACCGACTTGTTAACTGCAGATGCTGTTGGTACACTGCCCGCGAATAATAGCTGGATGATAGCTATCCTTATCTACTCTAGTTCGTGGCTCAGTTAGTATGCCACCTTAGTTAGTTGAGTTTGGTTTGAGACCCACATATAGGGTTCTTTGTACAAGAGTTCTTTTGGCTTTCACAACTAAGAAGAGAAAACTATTTTCAGCCTCCACCTGTGTGTGTATTCCCCCATTGTGCTCAAAATGCCAATAGAAAAATTGATGTCTGGTCTCATGTTGCATTAATAGATGAGACTGCCGACCAACTTCTTATACCTCTCGATGTCTGCTAGTGGTGAGGCATCCTCCATAGACAGCCTTGCATTTATCTCCATAGGTGTAGCTATCTCCTTGCACTCAGGCATACCAAATGCTTTCAAGATCTCCCTTGCATATTTCTACTGAGAGATGAAGATCTTGCTTGGCTCTTGCCAGACTTCAATCCCCAAATAGTAGTATTTCTTTGTACAAGAGTTCTTTTGGCTTTCACAACTAAGAAGAGGAAAACTATTTTCAGCCTCCACCTGTGTGTGTATTCCCCCATTGTGCTCAAAATGCCAATAGAAAAATTGATGTCTGGTCTCATGTTGCATAGATAGATGAGACTGCCGACCAACTTCTTATACCTCTCGATGTCTGCTAGTGGTGAGGCATCCTCCATAGACAGCCTTGCATTTATCTCCATAGGTGTAGCTATCTCCTTGCACTCAGGCATACCAAATGCTTTCAAGATCTCCCTTGCATATTTCTACTGAGAGATGAAGATCTTGCTTGGCTCTTGCCAGACTTCAATCCCCAAATAGTAGTGCATCAAGCCTAAGACTCTATCATCTCAAACTCTATGCTCAACGCCTTTCTAGTCTACTGGGTCATGTCTTCATAGTCACCTGTAATAAGGAGATCATCCACATATAGAACAATAATAGCAGATTTTCCACCTTTCCTATACACATACAAGTTAGCATCTGAGGCACATATTTTGAAGTTTAATTTATGAAAAAATTTGTCTATCCGTTGGTACCATGCTTTTGGGGCCTATTTCAGCCCATACAGAGCCTTCTTCAGCTTATTCACGATGGCCTAATCCCTAGCCCTCGTGAGCTATGCTTGTCCCTGGACCTTGTAGGAGCTATGTAAACCAAATCCCTTGATAGTTGCCTCCTCTTCATCACCACTCAAAATTCAAATATTCACCTAGAAGTGCATCATGTCGTGGCCCCAAAATGGCCCCAAAAATAGTTTCGCAATTGGCTACATCCAAGCAAACATTGACCCCCAATGAACCCAATTCTATTGAATCTTCATATGTAAACTCAAATATAGAGTGGCCTTGGGAATGATTTGATGGCACTTTATAATATCTTGGGATTGGCAATCTAGTAGACAAGTTCATTAAAGGCAATCTATTTCCAATGACGAGACTTGGATTGTGTAGTTGAACTGTTTCTCCTTTATAGTTAGACGTTTTGCCATCTTGGCCCTCCACTCCGGTGAGAGCATCATGGCCATGAGCACTAATATCATCAATTTCTATTATTGCATCACTTATCGACCGATCGATCACTTCATTCCCTTCCTGAAGTTGAAGATGATGGAGAGGACGTCACTGCTGATCGAGAGCGGAAGCTTGCAATTTGATGTATGCCACATGTAAGTTTTTAACCTTTCTACTTAATTTGTGTATTTATGATCACAATCACTACAAAATGCATCCTCATTGTTTTAATCATGTTCTTTTGTAGTACAAAAAGTACAATGCATTGTGGTCCACATAGACGGCATTTTCATATGGAATGCATTGATTCAAGGAGAGTCACATATGATTGTGGAGTCATGGCTAACTTTGTACAAGATAGCTAATCAAGTGCTTCTAATACCAATCTTCTCTCCTCGTAGCTAGATTATTGTGGTTTATTTTAGAAGATTTAGTATTTTCATTCGTCAAATGGTTTAAAATTGGGTCAACATTTGCTTAAGTGTAGCCAATCGTGAAACTATTTTTGGGGCCATTTTGGGGCCACGACGCGATGCGCTTCTAGGTAAATATTTGAATTTTGAGTGGACTCGTGACCTCGCCAAAAATTTTCCCAATGTCATGAAGGCGCACTGGCATCATAATGAGACGCAATCTATTTGTTCAAAACATGGCATCTTTGCACTGCTTTGCACAGCACAATCTCTGGCCTACACCACTTGATCTCTTATCATTATGCAACTTTTTGCTATAGCTTTGTCACATGTCACTAGGCACGCACCCATGTAGATCATTCAAATTAAAGGTTGGCTTGGAGAGACTACCGTGATGGTTCTTGCCATAATAATTAGATGCAATCTATCATTCTCAACACCATCGCAGTGCTGACTCCTCTATATCTCCTGAGTCAGTACAGCACCCTTGTCCCTTCCTACTCTTCCCTTACAATGGGTATGCCCAGATGATGACCCCTTAATTGAAGTCACTAGAGGGGACAACTATCAAGTAGGTCTAGCCATTAGTGTAGGAGAGGGAAGAGTTGAGGTACTTTGGGATAGCAGAGAGAAGAATCTCATTGCCTCTACATCACTCATCTATGCGACAAACTTGTTGGGGTCCCGGTGAAGCCATGGGCTGTAACAAAGGAGTTTTTCAAGGGGTGGTCATAGTGCCAGGTTCGAGAGGAGTTGGGCCAAGGGTAGTTGCAAGGGTAGGCCCTTGAGGAGTCACCTAAGTGGAGTCAAAGTCCTCTGGAGAGTAGAGATCATGATGTCTCCCCCTACAAGGGTCTTTGTACTCATCGGATGTGCGAGGTGATCCCATGTCTAATTTGGGGGGAGTGGACAAACATAGACACAAACACAAAGACAAAAAACAAACACAAGAGCAGGTAAGAAGCAGAAAGACAATAAATTACTTGTGAAAGAGTTCAGGGACCAAAGTGCGAAGTACCTACAGATTCTAGCCATCTCCTCGCAGCCTTCCTCTGACTCTCAAACTTTTCGGGATGGTCCATGAACTCCTTCTTGAAAGAACTCAGGAAATTATGAAAAGACAATTAATCACTTGTGAAAATTATGAAATGACATCAACGGAGAAAGGACAAATATGAAAGGACAATTTTTTACTTAAGACAATTATGAAAATCCACTTTTGAAATGACAAATATTTATGAAAAAGACAAGTGGAATCCAAGAAGGTTTTCATATATAAAAAGTATCGCCAAAAATATTATTGTTAAACAAGAGTTCTCGTGTACAAAAAGAGAGCGCAAAATATGTCTCCAAAAGTATGCTTAAGCAAAATTTGTCTCCAAAGAGAAATTCTCCAAAAATGCCAAAATAATGGAGGAGGTCTACTACTTTCCATTACTATTCGAGGTACTTTCTTCCTCCGAGCTGCTAGGTGGGTCACTGGGGACCTCATCCTCCACATCTTTTAATATGCGGTCATGCTCTTTAGGGATTCTGTACTCGCAATCCATGAAGGCCTCCACACAATCCATTATGTCCTTTATACAATCATATTTGGTGCTCCAGTGGTCATGGTGGTCTCTCCAAAGCCTATGGAGATCGCATAGGTTGTGTCATGCATTCCTCAGTCACCCTTGCTCCACTACCCTTCAGCTTGGATCCCACCCACACCCATGCACCTGGATGTTGTACTTCACCTAGTCGCTATCTTGCACAATCTTCTGTTTAACATGAGCTAGTAGAGAAGCTATGTTTAAAAACCATGCGACATGGGGAACTGGGTTGGGATTTAGGGAGGACAGCCATGGGTGAGGGTGTGGTTGTTCCATTTAGAATCTATTTGAAGAAAAGAATAACCAAATATGACTAAGGAGCAAAAGCATACGTAAATGAAAGAGAAGGAAAAGAGGAGAAAAAAGAGCAAATGTATATGCATATGAAAAGAGAGAAAAAGAGAGGGAAGAGAGGGGAAAAGAGAGGGAAAAAGAAGAGAAAGCAGGTGCTTATGAAAAGAGAGAAAGGAGAGGTAAATCTAAAGAAAGCATGTGCTTATGAAAAGCATGTGCATCTGCTTTAGCATATGAGCATAAGCATACACAAGAGCATATGCTTATGAAAAGAGAGAAAAGACAATGAAAGAGGGGGAAAGAGAGGGGAAAAGAGAAGAGAGAAAGCATAAGCATATAAGCATAAGCATACGCAAAAGAGAGGAAAAGAAAGGGGAGGAAGAAAAGGACATAAGAGAGGGAGGGAAAGAGGGGGGAAAGAGGGAGGAAAAGAGGGGAAGAAAAGGGAATAAGAGAAGAGAGGGGAAGACAGGGTCCCTATGCCCATCACTGCAGCTAGCACTTAAGGCACTAGCTACAAGCCAATGCAAATAACTAAAATAAAGTCCCGCTTGGTGTTTCGTGGACTGGCTCTACAAAAGAGAGGAACATACCATTTTTCAGATAAATAGTTAGAGAAAGAAGGAGTTTGGAGAAGCAACTTTCCAAAGGGATTGGATTGAGGGGACAAGGATAAGCCTACAAAAAAGGAGAAAGCAAAAAAGGAAGGGAAAGAGGAGGAAGAGAAACACCAACAAGAGAAGAGGTAAGTCTTCTTTCTTTCACCAAATCTCGTTTTTTGTCAACCTCTGAAAATCAAGCATGAAAATTAGCACAAAGGCTTAGTTATGCAAGGAAAAACATGCTTCAATACTCACATAACAAAATCTTACAAAAAATGAACCTACATTGCTTAAAGAGACACACCTTCTTGAAAAACTTACTTTTCACATGAGCAAAGAGGGAGAAGGGTGGAGAGGGAGCACAAGTGTTGGGAGAGGGGCTGGGTAGGGGTGACGAGTGTAGCGAAGAGAGAGGAGGAAAGCGAGCTCCCTAAATATAAGGTGGGAGGAGAGATTTTTGCTTTTCTCGCAATAGAGTTGTGAAAGATGGTGTCACAGAGGGTTTTGGGTTTTAGCCCCAATAGGAAAGTGCCCTATTTTTGCTGTGCGACCACTACAGTTCCACAGGTTGGTGAAAGTTATCGCAAAAATTGCATCGTATGCCTATGTGCAGACATATTAGGAGTGACAGAATCATTCTTATTGCCTATTGACGCAAAATCATCACTAGGAAGTGACTATGTCGTCAAATACCACTTTCGTGAGTTTTGCAGATTTGCCCTTGTGAGGCAGAAGTTGTGTTTTTTGTAGTGACATAAAATTTTTGCAGTGTTTTGTAATGGCGTCTGATGCTCTTTCATAGATAGTCACTAAAAATCTTAACAAGAACAACTTCCAAGCATGGAAGTTTAGAATGATGAATTTTCTTAAGGGAAAAGGCTATTCAGAGTTCATTACTGGAGCTAAATAAGAACCAGTTATTCCTAATGTTCCCAATCAATAGGAGTTGCAGGCATTTAAAGCATGGCATAAGAGAGCCAAATAATTTATGTACTGGCTATCTATCAGTATTTTAGATTCTATGATTGTGCATATTTAGGATGCAAGCACGTCGAAGGAGGCATGGGATACTTTGACAAAAATGTATAACATAAATATGCAAGCCAGGAAAATGCAGCTCAAGCAGGAGTTGCATAATGTGCAAAGATAAAATATGAGAATCAATGACTACCACATGAAGGTGAAGAAGATTGCAGATGCACTGTTGGTTCTTTCCTACATCTTTTGTAGGAAGAGCTGGGTATTCTCAATATGCAGGGTTCCGAGGCTTTTTGTCACCTACAGATATATTAGAGTTGTCGATTATAGTATACGTGTACCTTAGGACCTCGAGTCGTGTTCTGGTGAGAGACGTAGGCTTAAGTGTGGTAAGCAAACAAAGTGCATGCATGTGTAAAAGCAATGTGTATCATCATGATTGAGGTAATGAAGGCTTTCGCCTTCATTGGGGGTTGTAGGGTTTAGGAGGAGTTTAAGGGTTAGAAGGAGGTTCCAGGGTTAGAAGGAGATTCCAGGGTTCAGAAGGAGGTTCCAGGGTTAGAAGGAGGTTCCAGGGTTTAGAAGGAGTTCCAAGGTTTAGAAGGAGGTTCCAGGGTTAAGGAGTCTAGTGTTAAAAGGAGGATCCAAGGTTCAGAAGGAGGTTCCGGGGTTAGAAGGAGGTTCTAGGGTTTAGAAGGCATTCCAGGGTTTAGAAGGAGGTTCCAAGGTTTAGAAGCAGTCCAGGGTTAGAAGGAGGCTCCAAGGTTTAGGGTAGAGTACATGGTGGAGAACTCGTCTCCCTCATAGATCATGGAGTTTGAGGGATGAGGAACAAAGGGTTTAGGGGGACCATTGGAGCGGGAGAGAAAGAAGGTGCAAGAGCATGGGGGAAAGAAGAGAGAGCAGGGAGGAGAAGGAGGGAGGAGGAGGAGAGAGGAGGAGGTGGAGGAGGGAGGAGGAGGAGGAGCAGGGAGAGGATGGGTTGCAAGGTTGGAGGAGAGGGGAGGAGGAGTTGCAAGGTTAGGACATGCTTTTGGATGTGGAGTGCAAGGAAGCATGGACACTTGAGACAAATGCTTGTAATACCAAAGTAGACTCAACACAATGTCCCAAAGAGTGTGGGCTTCATTCCATTATGGGATATTTATACAAGTTGGAGAGCTTCTCTCTCTGCATGTAGGAATTGTAACACAAAGTTATAACACAAGGTTGTAACACATTCTCTTTCTACATATAGAAGTCGTATGTAGAAGTTGTAACACATTCTCTTTCTACATAAGTCCATGTTGTCACAGAGTCAACATACTCTCGAATCCATTTTATTACCCATCCTCGGGTTATGGCTTATTTTGATTTCAGAGTTGGGATGCCATGTGCGTAATCCAGTGGTTGTTTAGCTTGTGGCATGTGAGTCATTCCTATTGTAATGCTTTTGCACCATACAATTTGTAGTTTGTAGTCAAGAAGCTTATCTCCTCTTAAGGAGGGGTAGACAACTATGAATTTCAGAGGGGATCTTGTTGCTGAGGTTGCAAACTTTGCCATCGAATCTTCTTGGGAAGAGGTTTGGCGGGGGTCTCGTTGTTGAGGCTGGCATTTCTTGCTATCTTGCATACATGTGGGATGCGATTGCACTCGTATCATTGAGCTTGTAGAGAATTAGTATGCAAGTCTGATATTTTTGCATATAGGAGATGGCTGTGATGTTTGGCGGGGGTCTCATTGTGGAGGCTGCAGACTCTTTTGCCAATTCATCTTGAGTTTTGGCATAGCTTCTTGTACTGCTTGTGAATTCATTGCATGCTTTGAGAGTATGGAATGAAAGTGTGTCATTGCAATCTATTATGTGCCTATGCAAAATCATGTGAGTGCATGTGATGTGTCTAGCTATATGCTTATTTGTGGGATTTGATAGGAAAACTAAGACTCAAACATCCCTAATACGAAATTGATTAGGTCTTCCTAAATGTGCAAAAATGTGCATATGCTAGTGAGTGTGCGTGTAACAATATAGTGCAAATTATATGTGCAAAAACATGCATATGCTAGTGAGTGCTCGTGATACAATCTAATCCTAACTAAGGAAGACTTGGTTTTTTAAATCTTCATTGTTGCCGATTCTATGACTTCCAAATCCTTAGGCTGACAACAACTGCTCAAAATCTTTGAAGTCTTTGTAGGAATGGAAACATCTTGGTTATTCGTTTTAATAATAATTTCTTCCAAACACCAATCATGGAGCACTTTTCAATTTTAAGCCAAGTTTATCCCAAAAGACTCGGATAGGCACAATGCTCCATGGCAATGATAATAGAATTTATTGGCCTACCCTCTGGGTAGCCTTAGCAACGATGCAATTTTGCAAAAGCAAAAATTAGGCATTTCTTGAATTTTTTGAAGTGCATTTTTCCTATTAGCTCTTCTTCATTGGACTTCAATGCAGACTTTAAACTGGTTGACTTTCTCTCTCTCACCTCTCTCTCTCTCTCTCTCTCTCTCTCTCTCTCTCTCTTCCCCTTTATCTCCTCAAGTCTTCTTACTCAAGATCTCCACCTTTTCTCCCATACCCTTGCTTCTCTCTCTCTCTCTCTCTCTCTCTCTCTCTATGTAGCTGATGTCCAAGACCTATGCAGCTATATTGGATGCATCGGTCGCCTATTTGCAAAGATGAGAGGGCTCAACGCAGAGGGTCACAGGCCAGGTTTTAGGCAAGACCATGGGACTATGGATCACATACTCACACTCAGGAGTGTCATTAAGGAGGCCAGATCATGGAAGGAGAGGGTATACTGTTGCTTTGAGGATTTTTGCAAAGCCTTTGACACAGTACCTCGAGCTCATCTTATCACATGCCTACAAACACTGGAATTTGATCAGGAGATCATCTGGGTAGTCATGGCACTGTATGAGAGAGTCTCAGGCCGAGTTCGTACAGGCATAGGTTGGACAGATGAGATCTTGAGTACCATAGGGGTCAAACAGGGTTGTCCCTTATCACTGACCCTATTTGGCCTCTACATCAATGAGCTTGAGACTTTCATGGGGACATTCGGAGGGACTGGTTGCTCACTTGCCGGGATCATCATCAGGATTCTTCTTTATGCAGATGATGTGGCACTCTTGTTGTCCACACCCGAGGGGCTCCAACAACACTTGGATGCACTATAGGCTTTTTGTTTATCCCATGATTTGGAGATAGCCTTGGCAAGACCAAGGTCATGATCTTTAACAACTCTCGAGCAAACATGCAATGGAAGCAGTTTACTTTTATTTGGGTGGGTCACCAGTTGAGATCGTATCCTCATACACTTACTTGGGGGTCATCTTCTCCGACCTAATCTTCAGGATGAGACCAGCATTGCAGGCTAGACTGCTGAGCAGGGGATACGCCTCACTAGCTCATCTAGAGAGACAGTGCTTTCACTCCAACTTCTAGGACCCTCGGACCAAGGCTCTTTTCTTCAGCTCCTTGGTCCGACCAACTGGTATGTATGGTAGCCCTTGTTGGGGGCTTGACATGTCAAAGATAGAATGGACATGGGTGGAGCACTTGTAGATCCTCATGCTGTCATGGATGATTTGGGGGAAACCGTCTATACCACATCACATAATTCAGACTGAGTTTGGTGCTTCTCCACTCTAGCTAGATGCAGCCTTTTATACCATCACATATCTACAATGGGTTAGATCATTTCTAGCAGTTAATCACTAGCAACTCATAGCATGAGCAAACAACAATCAATATGTAGCCAGAATCAGGTATAAAAAGTATAACTGCTTGCTAGGCATCAAGATCCTCAAAGCAACCACTGTATCATAGTAAGATCAAAGGCATCTGATCTATTGCAAATATCACAATATCACTGCAAAATCATGCATCAACCATGGACCATATCAGGCCCCAAGATGCATCCACCAGTAGTATGTCACTAGCATAGGATCACCTGGCAATATGACAACAGATAAGCATAACCTCATGCATAGTAAGGCATCAACCACTATCAACCACTGTCTTTGTAGGTGTATGTACCTACAAGAAAACCTATCCCTAGGCACAAGTCTACCAGCCCTATAGTGGTGGGCTATGCCAATCCTTGCAGTAAATTGAATAAGAAAAACGAGTGTAGTATAGAGAAACAAGGCACCTGTATTTCTTTTTCACCTATAAGTGGCAACCAATCTCTTGAGAACCTTCAAGAGGTCTTCTTCCCTTAGCTTCCAAGCTTTGATAGATAGTCTTCAATAGACTTGAGCAGATGCAACTTCCACAGCTTTAATATGCTAGATTTCTTCACAGGAATTTTAAAATGATGATTTGGAGATCTAAACAATCGAATTGGGCCAAAAAATAGCAGACCTAGGTGCAATAGACCTGAAATTACTCAAAGCGGCAAAATTGAGTAATATAGAGTATTCATTTGCAAAATTTCGATGTCATGACCAAAAATTGCCTGTAGAAGGGAGGACAACCTAGAAATTCTTCAAGCAGGCTTAGCACGTCTCTCTTATCCTAAAAAATGATCAAGATTCTGCTTCAACACACCACTCTACCACAATAGCTCACCCATAAGCATTGAAGTGCTCTAATACCATGTCAAAGAAGATAGCATAGTGGAAGTGGAAACACCCAAGTATGAGGAAGAACACATGGAGGGCAAACAGCCTCCAACACACAGTCTATTGCACACTAGAAGGAAAAAAATAGTACATCCACCAATTGAACACTCTAAAGAGAACTAAAACCACAAGATAAGACCTAACTGAACTGATAAGGACTAACCATGGGCATGAACCATGGTTTGACTACTAACACACTAATCATAGTCCCGATAGGCATATCCAGCTATCCGTAACATATTTGTGGGATAGCATATCCGAGCTTGTCTTCCAACAACTACATCTCTGGCTAATGAGCCTTATAGGGGACCAAGAAAGGAGGGGGGAGGGGGGGAGAATGATCATTATAATCTCACACTATGCCTTCCATTTTATGCTTCAACATGTTGGGATAGAGTTGAGTGTACCCTTCTCTCTCTCTCTCTCTCTCTCTCTCTCTCTCTCTCTCTCTCATATGGAGTTTCTTGTACATCTTGAGCCTTCTTAGATTATATGCTCTCTTGTATGCACTAGGCTTACTGGCAATCATTTCTTAAGGTAAGGAGGACTTAATCCAAAGTACTACTCATGAGGATCTTGGAAGAGAAGAAACTAGTAATTGTGTCCTTATGTAACATAATTATTCATGCTATCAAAAAATACTCCTCTTAGTGGTAGTGAATTCATGCCACAGTAGCATGTTAAGTCAGAGTGGTCACCTAATTGAACCACTAAACAATCTTGGAATAGCATCCTTTATTATTATGGCTTCTCTTGTTTTTTACTTGGGTGTTAATTCCCATCTAGATGCTACCCTTTAGATCATTTCATTAGGTCCATTTAGCCTCATAAATCTTTCAAAGTGGCTAAAAGGACTTTTCATGCCTACTTATAGGCTACACTTTTAGATCATTTCATCAGCTTCTTTTAGTCTTAAAGACCCGTTGGTCTTTCAAATACTTTTTATAATCCTTTGTTGTTTCTTTTTGTGACTTTGTATATTCCTAAGCCTTGGATTTGGGGTGATGATTTGTCCCACAAAGGTTTTATGGATAACTTCCCATGTTTTAATTCCTCCACCAATGGTTGCATTGAGTTTATGCGATAATGCATAAGACTACCCACAACCTCTTCAACAATTGGTTCCCCCAACTAGGTAATGTGATTGGACTTCAAAGACACAATATATGTCAATCAACATGACAACACAACATGATAACACACAATACATGTGATTGGTTTAAAATGAAATGACCCACTTGGAACCATATAATTCATTGTTTCTTGTTCCACCTTCATACCCTTGTTATATAGTGCCACTTTGCCAAATGGGACATGTTTCTCCATTTCTGTACTAAAATAAACCTACAAAAGAACAGAAGAACACCCAAGGCTTAATTAGTCCTCCAAAGTTCAAACTCTTGCATATACTATGAATATACTCTTGCATATACTGTGAATATAAGCACTACCTTGTTAGAGGGCATATAAAAATATTCTTATAATCTTGGTAAAAGGTGATGGCTCATATGAAGAAAATATTTTTATAGTTTCTTTATTTGTGTTCTATTAGTAGCACTACTTTCGTATAGGACATATAAACATAATTAGATAAGTTTGGTAAAAAATAACAGCTCGTAGGAAGGATATGTTTTTGGAGTCTCTTTGTTTGTATTCAATGTTTATGATCCTAGAATGAGACCCATGGACATCGATGAGCTCTCTAATGACCATGTGACCATTGTTACGAGTTTATGTAATCAATAGTGGATATCCTCCATTAGCATTAACTGCTAAGCACATTGGCTCATAAAAACCATGTGGACATCATTTAGCTAAAGGACCATGGAGCTCCCCAATAACCATGTGATTGTTGTGATTCAATGTCCTCAATGGTTGCTCCACATGGTCATTATTTACCGATGTGCTCAATAGTTGATTCCGTTGGAGCTGGCCTCCATGGACATCGACTATTAAGCACATTGGCTTATAATGATCATGTGGTAATTAGAGAGCTCATGGACATCCATGGAATTTCCTTCCAATGACCATGTAGTCATTATGAGCCAATATGATCAATAGTAGATGTCCATGGAGGTGAGCTCCATGGACATTACCTCTTGAGCATAGGAACTCATAACAACCTTATTCGTGATCAAGGAGTTGCTAGATCTCCATGGCTTGAAGCTCTTAGATGGTCAACAATTGATGCCATGAAAGTTGAGCCTCCTTCTCATGACCATGTCCATTGGAAGGAGGCTCATGGGCCTCCATTAATGTGAAATCTCAAGCACGTAGGAGATTTAAGAGCTCCCTAAGGATCATGTGACCATTAGGAAAAGGGCCATGGAGATCCAATGAGCTCAAATGTTGATCTCCATGGGGGTGACTTGCATGGACCTTAAATCTTGAGCATATGTTCTCATAAGGACAATGTGTTTATTAGGCAGCAAGGGGAACTGAGGTTGTGAGGTTGGCATAGAGAGTTGTTAGATATGGGAAGTTGAATGTGAGATAGGCCTTGTCATCTTTTGACACTTCTTTTGCTAGTGCAATGGGATCATTAGCTGTTGCAAGGGTGGGATGTTGGCTATGTCATGCCTTGAAAATAATAGTGATGGCCTTTGTAGCAATGGCAACAAACTAGAAATAACCCTAAGCGGAGGACTACCTGTGAGGCATACATGTGCGGATATGTTAGCTGAGCGGATATGATACTAATTTGGAGTTTCTTCCATTGGATAAGCACTCCTACATTGTGGTGATCTTCTGCTTAACACTTATTTCATTAATTTTGAACTTGTCAATGTACAAATTCATTTTTACGTATACTTTTGGACTAGTTTTCGGATAAAATTTAAGAAAAAACCAAATCTTCAAAGCACATATGAAAACATAAAAACAAGCATTTTTTTAGATATTTTTAAAGGAAATGAAAATTAAATTATAAAATTTAACGCAACCTAGATAAGTTACACGAAAAAAATAAGATTTAGCAGTTGTAAATACTCTTACTATTTATAATGGTGTTGACAAACACCTTCAAAAGTTACAGTATTAAGGAAACTCTCACAATATTTATAAAGAAACTCTCACAATATTTATAAAAGTGTTGACAAACATCAAAAGTTACAATGAGCCTGAGATAAGTTACACCAAAAATTAAGATTCAGTAGATGTAAACTCTCTTAATATTTATAATGGTGTTTAGAAACACCTTCAAAAGCTACAAGTGAACGTAGCAAACTCTCACAATATTTATAAAGGTGTTGACGAACACCAAAAGTTACAATAAGCCTCTCACTGGAAGGCGAATCTATTTCCTCTTGTAATCCTAAATTCAACCCATACAAGGGCTGAGTTCATCTCATCCTCATCGATGTAGTTAAAACTACAGAAGAGAAGTAAGGAGTGATGAATTTTCTCTTGTATGACACTTTGTTTATTCCGAATGGCTTGCACTTCCTGGGGTGGAAATCTTCCATAATGAGCCACATGGACTGCAATTTATCTATTTCACTAGTATCCATACTTATTTTTCCTTTCTCGTCCTTCTCTAAGCCCTTTGGACAAGCAAAGTTGTCCTTCTTGTACTGGCTTAATGGAGCTAGATTTTGCTTTCTCTCCTCCCTCTTCCCATGGTTCTTGGCAATCCATTCTTTGTTGGTGCTAGTGGCTTGCTTGATGGAATTCATTACTTCAAAGAGATCCATGGAAATGAGAGGAGGTAATGAGAGCGAGGAAGCTAGTGAGAGGAGGTTAGGAAAGATGGAAGGAGTATGCTTGAGGAGAGGAGGTAAGGCTACGGGCAAGATGGAAGGAGTAAGCTTGAGGAGAGGACTAAGGTAAGAAGAGCAAAGTGGAAGAACTGTTTGCTACCGGCGAGATGTAGAAGATGATTGAAATTATTTTGACTTATTAACTCTTCTATAGTATTGAAAATTTTAACAGAATTACTTGATTTTTGATGACCTTTGGTTGTGATGTTAGGTAACACTTAATGAGAATCACGACTTGCCTTCAAGTGAGCCTCTTGCTTAGTTTATTATTTACTACAAGCATTTCCTTTTAGGTTGACATATGATTAAACTAGTTGTCTTTCTCAAGTTTCACGTATATGTCACCAGATATAATTTTTAAAATATAATCCAACTTTGTGTATTGCTAAATTTAGCATATAATAATGTAGCTATTTCTAGTTAGGAAAGTGAAGACAAAAGTTTTAAGGGTGAAAGAGAGAGGTGCCATCATTCATGGACATGGCTTACACGAACTCATGAAGCTTGCAGAGTGAGGAGAAAAGCCATAGCAATATGACACAAAATGGAGCTTGGTGCATAGGCAAGGTTTGCCAAGGGCTATGGACAAGCAAGAGGAATGGAGGGAGAGCCACAGGAAAGAATTGAAATTGGGAGGTAGGAGAAGGAACAAATGAGATAAAGGTAGGGAAGTGAGTATAGTTGTTATGTTCACCGATGAGGGGCAAATAGATGGCCTATTTTGATGGCATGTGGAGGAGTGGAAGGTTTTAAAAATGTGATGCTAAAGGGTATATTGTATGTACAATAGATGAAGAGAGTGTTTTAGAGGAGAAAAATTCATGATTAAATGACAGTAAGGAAAATGAAAGGTGACGATGAGGTGGACAAGTGCAATCCTAATGGTATCTATAAATGTATCCTTCCATTCTATGCTTCAACATGTTGGATAGAATTGAAAGTACCCATTTTCTCTCTCTCTCTCTCTCTCTCATGGAGTTTCTTGTACATTTTGAGAATCTGTAGATTATATCATCTTCTTGTATGCACTAGGCTTAGTGGTGGTCATTTCTAATTATCATATTGGTATAAGAGCCTCCAAAAGGTTCTTCTTCTTCTTTCTATAAGAAGCCTGTGATCCCTTCTTGTCCACATCAATTCTCTCTTCATTTTGATATTTCATTATCTCAGCTTGTTCCCTCATTTTGGCCTTGTATCCTCACTCTTCCCTATTGGAAATGGCTTTAAGCATTAGTGGTGGCACCAAGTAGTACAGGCAAGCATTGTAGCGACAAAAGCAAAGTCAACGAGGGATTGCAATGCTGATGATTTGGTGACTAACCTGGATGTCTCTTACAATGACATAGAATGAGGTGTAGCTTAGGCATATTCAAGCAAGAACTACACCTACTCGACTGTAGGCAACTCTATGCCATAAGGAATTGCCTCACGTAGCAGCATGGAGTAGTACTAGGTAGCTAAAACGTGACACAGCTAGGAGCACTAAGGCAAGACACGGCACACACAAAGAGAAGAATGCCAATGACTTATTCAAAGCAAAAAATTCCCAAAATAATGCATATTGTCTCGACTTTGCTAGCACTCACACAGATGTAGAATGCCAACCAAGATCTCTTGTATATGTGCTATCTCAGAAAACTTGCTTGCCCTCTCAGAAGCTTCTCCAAAAATCCTCCACAGTTTCGGCAAAGGAGAGAGTCTGAGAGCATGCTAGATTTCAAGGACCATAGCAGAGTCAAGAATTCCTCAAGGCAATACAGTCATATCAACCATCTTCTCTTGTTTTTGACTTGGATGTTAATTCCCACCTAGATGCTACCCTTTAGATCATTTCATCAGGTCCACTGAGTCTCATAAAGCTTTCAAAGTGGCTAAAAGGACTTTTCATGCTTGCTTATAGGCTATACTTTTAGATCATTTCATGAGTTTCTTTTAGTCTTATAGACCCGTTGGTCTTTTAAATACTTTTTATAATCTTTTTGTGACTTTATATATTCCTAAGCCTTGGATTTGGGGTGATGATTTGTCCCACAAAGGTTTTATGGATAACTTTCCATGTTTTCATTTCTCCACCAATGGTTGCATTGAGTTTATGTGATAACGCATAAGACTACCCACAACCTCTTCAACAATTAGTTCCCCTAACTAGGTAATGTGATTGGACTTCAAAGACACAATACATGTCAATCAACATGACAACACAACATGATAACACACAATACATGTGATTGGTTTAAAATGAAATGACCCACTTGGAACCATATAATTCATTGTTTCTTGTTCCACCTTCATACCCTTGTTATATATGGCCACTTTGCCGAATGGGACATGTTTCTCCATTTTTATACTAAAATAAACCTACAAAAGAACACAAGAACCACCAAGGTTTAATTAGTCCTCCAAATTTCAAACTCTTGCATATATTGTGCATAGCACTACCTTGGTAGAGGACATATAAAAATATTCTTATAATGTTGGTAAAAAGTCATAGATCATATGAAGAAAACGTTTTTATGGTTTCTTTATTTGTGTTCTATTAGTAGCACTACTTTCGTACAGGACATATAAAAATAATTAGATAAGTTTAGTAAAAAATAATAGCTCCTAGTAGGACGAATATGTTTTTGGAGTTTCTTTGTTTGTGTTCAATGTTTATGATCCTAGAATGAGGCCCATGGACATTGATGAGCTCTCTAATGACCACATGTGTGACCATTGTTACGAGTTTATGTGATCAATAATGGATATCCTCCATTAGCATTAGCTATTGAGCACATTGCCTCATAAAAACCACGTAGACATCATTTAGCTAAAGGACCATGGAGCTCCCCAATAACCATGTAATTGTTGTGATATGGTTGCTCCACATGGTCATTATCAACCGATGTGCTCAATAGTTCATGCACTTGGAGTTAACCTCCATGGACATCGACTATTAAGCACATTGGCTCATAATGATCACGCAGTAATTAGGGAGCTCATGGACATCCATGGAATTTCCTTCTAATGACCATGTAGTCATTATGAACCAATATGATCAATAATAGATGTCCATGAAGGTGAGCCCCATGAACATTACCTCTTGAGCACATGCACTCATAACAACCTCGTCGTGATCAAGGACTTGCTCGATCTTCATGGGCCTGAAGCTCTTATAAGATGGTCAACAATTGACAGCCCTAAAAGTTGAGCCTCCTTCTAATGACCATGTCCATTGGAAGGAGGCTCACGGGCCTCCATTGACGTGAACTCTAGAGCACATAGGAGATTTAAGAGCTCCCTAGCCATTAGACTTCAGAAGGGCCATGGAGATCCAATGAGCTCAAATGTTGATCTCCATGGGGGTGACCTGCATGGACCTCAAATCTTGAGCATATGTGCTCATAAGGACCGTGTGTTCATCACAGAGCTCTTGGTCACCTCCATGGATACCTCATGGACATCAAATCTTACCATGTGGTCATTAGGGAGCCTCTATGGACACACACAGGCTCATAATGACCATGTCGTTGTTAGAAAGCTCATGGATCTAGCTAAGCCTCATAAACATTGCTCATAAACATTACTCGAACAAGCGGACTTCTGCTTCTTTCCATGTCTTGCAGCCTCTTTCCCTACTGAACGCACCAGCCTCTTTCCCTACTGAACGCACCAGTAGCATCCTTTAGCTCACGTCGATCGATCTCGCGTAAACCTCTCCCCTGATCATCAAGGTAGGACGTAGCAATCACGCAGAGTCTGGACCAAGTTGTATTAAGGTTCTCCTGGATCAGTTTGCAGTCACAGATACGGGACGTATGCCATCCGTACACAAGTCCATTATAAAACATATATCAGAAGGTGCTAATTAGGAATTCGCCGCCATGAAACGCTAGACGCTTGCGAAGCGCAGACGGTTGCAAAGGCGTCCGCCGTGCTCATGTGCAGCCGTACTACCAGGCTAGCGTGGAGTGATCATCGTTTAACCGCGTCTACCTCTCCTTCATTGTAGAAGATATTGGGACAGAGAAGCTGGGGGCTGAGAGGTAAGGGCGGGTCGATCCTCCACACTTCCTATATGCTGCCGGGAATCGTCAAAGCATGTTGTTTGACCTACATGCAATGGCCTGCTAAGCAGCTTAAGCAGCTAGTTTGCGAGAACAGATATGTGGGAACAGCAAGGGAGAGGCGAATGACTAAAAGGCGGCGGCAAGGCAGAGAATCCACTACATATTGAGAAAAGCTGCCTTGAGTCACAACCACCCGTGGTAGCCGGAGTGGTCAAGAACCAGGCCCTCCCTGCCCTCGGTCCGGGCCCGGATCGAACCTCTCTAATGAACAGTTGCTTAACAAGGGATATAACGAATTCACACCAAAACCTACCTTTTTTATCTTCACTAAACAACCTTGCCTTACACCAATTAAGCACTCCGTCAATTTCTTCGTGCATGTACATTTGAGAATCAATATCTCGAATTCCTTCCTCTATGTGTGGGTCCGTAGGAATATGCTCTTTTGGTATTTCTAGCACATTCTTTTCTCAAGCAATTGTTCACATCCTCGTTGCCCCCCTCCTCATAGCAAATACCCTTTGGTTTCTTAGGCCAATCTCTTATGAGAATGATGTTCTACAGTACCATAAGATTCTCTTTGAGCGGAACTAACTAAATTAAAAGCTGATTGAAACGATTGTGCAAAATTAGCGGACATGGCATTTCATTAGTTTGACACGATGCTATATAAAAGAGGAAATGGGAGTGGGCTCTAATGTTTGAGCCGATAACGCATTCATCGAAGATAGCACATAACATAAAAATCATATGATTTTAAATTATTCCGTTCTAGAAGGATTGAATTCCAGAATGTCTTCAGCGTGCATATTGTCTGTAGCATACCCACTATCGAAACTACCCCAAGAATACCCAAGGAAAGCGAAAAGGAAATGAAAAGGATCATTAATCTTTGCATACAAGCTTCATATTTACAAGGACATCGTTTTAAACCACATGGATCCATCAGTGCCCCCATCCAGCTACGGCCACTCATAGAAGGCTCTATCGAAGTTCTATGAGGCAAGGTTAGGTCTGCCTATAAATGTAAAATCATACAAAAGTCAAAGAGTAGAAGCCGCTCAATATGAAACAAATACTCTAGGCGATGCATTGTCTTGCCTAGTCCTTACATTCTCAAGGCTCCCCAACCTAAGCTCAAAAATGAGAGAGTGTCAAGAATGCTTAATTATACTCAAGAGCATTGAAAGGGTACTAGACTTCGAGTTCTATGATGGAAGGATCCGAAAGGGGCTTGCTATGTCCTCGCTATGTCTAATTTAGGAAAAAACATTCTGATATAGTGGGTGGTCACTAGTAGGTTTCGTATGCCCTATGGGAGAGGGATCCATGAGCATTGGGGAGATCATTCTATAGCATCAAATATTTCTCTAGAGTGAAGACTACTGTTCCACAAATGACCCCTACTCTATCTCAAAGTGTTCAAGTCAACCGTGTACCTCTATTAGGTGGTGTAGTCTACGACAATGACTTGGGTTAGAATCTTCATTGTGTAATGCAATGAAAGAAAGTAATTCTTTATAATGATGGAAAAAATGATTAATATATACGCTCTTGCACACCTTGTTTTGTTTCTTTTGTTAAGAGGGTGTGGATTGGTGAAAGTAATAATATATGGGTTTGTCGCATCAAGATTTGGTACTGGGTCACCAGGTTTGGTTAGTTATGATCTTTGCTTAGTTATAAAGAGTTAAAATGCTATTGGTATGTCTCTTTGGGCATGGGAGACCTAAATTTCTCAAAAGGAAAATGGCCAAGAAGTCTCAGGCTTGTGAAAAAGAGAGTAGCCTATGTGCCAATGCTGAAAAGGACCAGGAACTTCTACTCAATATCAGATATTTGATAGCTTTAATTTCTTGAAAGATAACTCTTCCAAGTATTACCATTTTCCTCAAATTTTATGGGGATTCTATCAATTGACCATGGTTAATGAAGCATTATAATGAAGTTATGATGGTGATGTGCCACTTGGGTATTGTCACACACATTTCTCTGGCTTACTCACACTATGGTTTGGGTGTCTCATCCTATGTTCTCCTCTCTTCTATTCACATCAACCTGCGACTGTTGTTCATTCTCGTTACGATGGTTGCTTGTTCTTCTACTATTTGTAAAGGTGACACCTTCTCTTTCAATATAGGATTCTCTATGACAACATGACCATTTCTTAAAGCAATATCTTGTCACTCACTAGAAGATCACTTCTATCTCAAATCAACCCAAGTAATAATTTGAGATTCCATAAATTAACTTTTGCTTTAGTCTCTCTTACAACACATAATTCCATTTCGTGTTTTGTCCCTCAAACTATCGAAGCACCACTTAATATTCTTCCGCTTTGGCATCCAAATTCCTACTAGTAGCCACCAATAGCTATTGATTGTCTTATTTAGTTGTTTTGATTTTTGACTGAAATTTTATATTCTCTTGGTTTAGAGCCTTATTCTCTAAATAACTTTATTTCATTGTCTTCTATTTCATCTCCTACTGATCTTAAATGATTTCTTTGCAAATGGATTACTTTAGTAGCATTCAACATGGATGTCAATGAGTGTGATGGTTTCTTTTCTTTACCTAGTTTTAGCGTCTACTTCTTGTGCAGGTTGAGCTCGAATTGTATTTAGGTCTAGCATTTGTTCTGTATAAATTATCATCTCAACCGCTCCTTCCACAACTAGCATTGTGATCTCGACTTTGTTGGTGTCTTGTACTACTGAGTTTGCCTAGTCAATTTGTTTAGAGGGAGCACCATTATAAATGCATACATTATTACTCCTTTTGGGAGCCCAAGGACCATTAAAACAAGGCATTTTGGGCCGTTTTAGATAGAGTGTTCAAGGATTTTTGTTCGTGTGTGTACCATTTGGCATACTAGGCATTAAGGATAACCTCTTTCTTACTTTCCAGTAAAGACAAAAAAATCTGATTTCCCTTGTAACTATTGAGAGAGAAGAAGAAGAGATGATAGACACACCAAATAGACTCCCAAAGAGTGATTCATATTGATCACTAGTTACACATATATAGGTGAGACCTAGTTCAAGTTAGGGCAAGCTATATATAGCTCTAACACCCCCACTCAAACAAAGGTCTCTAGCTATGGATGAAAAAACCCTTGGGAGCACAAGGGAAAAATCGGAGCTCGTATATACAAGTATACAAGCTGATCATTTGTATAATTATTTACAAGTATGTAATGCAGATGTGCATTTATATACAAAAGGTCACCCATAGGTGTGTTAATCTTAGAAGAGAGAAGCTACAAGAACTCCAGGTTCTAATCGTAGCATTGTGAAGCGTGCCTTACTAAGTCCTTTAGTGAGAATATCTACAATCATCTGAGAAGTGGGACAATGGGCAATCATTATGATCCCTTTCTTCACTTCATGTCTGACATAATGGTAATGAACAACAATATGTTTGGATTTGTTATGTTGAACATAGTCTTTAGCCAGACTTATTGCACTTTGATTATCACATCTGAGAAGAGTACTAGATGATGGAGGATGACCAATATCTATAAGAAATTATCGCATCCAAACCAATTCTCGAGCTACTAGAGAAGCCGCTACATACTCACATTCTGTGGTAGAAAAAACAACACAATGTTGCTTCTTACTTGCCCAAGAGACCAAGCAACCATTGAAAAAGAAGCAATTACCGCTTGTAGACCACATAGAGAAGTGAGAGCTTATCCCAAAAGATCAACCATTGCATGATCAATGATTTCAAAGACATTAACACAATCATGAGTAGAACCATGTTCAAAATCAATAGGCAAATCAACATAAATATCAACACTATCATTAGAGGCCTATGTATGTGCAGGATAATCAAGATTATCAACACATTGCTCTGCAGATGGAGAAGCAGTGATGCCATCAGATGAACGAGTAGTAATGACATCAGAAGTGGAATCATTATCAAATAGAAAAGGATATCCGATGGGCATAATACTTTTCGTACGCCTCAACCTAGGCAGTATTGAAATGTTCTCAAAGAGGCACACCCATCCGATAAGTACTTGGTCAGATAACACACCTAAGGGCGTGTTTTTTTGCGGATGTACATATCACTAGAGAAAAAATGGTGTATAAGGCGTGATCCACCATGCAAAGCATATCCGATTGTGACAATACTTTGCACGCACCTATACGTAGTTGAAACAGACTTGTGTACAAAGTGGAGCCCCTATCCGATAAGTACTTGTTTGAATACAGCCATCCCATAAGTGCTGATCGGATAACATACCTAGCAACGTGTTTTTTTACAGATGTGCATGACACTAGAGCAAAAATAGTATTTAATGCTCGATCGACCATGCAAAGGATATCCGATGGGCACAACACTTTTCATAGTTGAAACGGACTTGCGTGCAAAGTGGAGCCCCCATCCGATAAGTACTTGTTTGATTAACACACCTAGGACCATGTTTTTTCATGGTTGTGCATGACACTAAGGCAAAAACGTTGTTTTATGCTTGATCGACAATGCAAAGCATATCTGATGGGCACAATACTTTGCACACACCTTCAACTAGGTGGAATTGACTTACATGCAAAGTAGCACTCCCATCCCATACGTGCTTGATCGGATAACATACCTAGCAGCATGTTTTTTTACGGATGTGCATGACACTAGAGCAAAAATAGTATTTATTGCTCGATCGATCATGCAAAGGATATCCGATGGGCACAACACTTTTTGTATGCCTCAACCTAGGTGGTATTAGAATGTTCTCAAAGAGGCACACCCATTCGATAAGTACTTGGTCAGATAACACACCTAAGGGCGTGTTTTTTTGCGGATGTGCATATCACTCGGGAAAAAATGGTGTATAATGCATGATCGACCATGCAAAGCATATCCGATGGTGACAATACTTTGGACGCACCTCAACATAGTTGAAACGGACTTGGGTGCAAAGTGGAGCGCCCATCCGATAAGTACTTATTTGAATAACACACCTAGGGCTGTGTTTTTATATGGTTGTGCATGACACTAAGGCAAAAACTGTGTTTTATGCTTGATCCACAATGCAAAGCATATCCAATGGGCACAATACTTTGCACACACCTTCAACCAGGTGGAATTGACTTACATGCAAAGTGGCATTCCCATCACATAAGTACTTGATCGGATAACACACCTAGCAGCGTGTTTTTTTTACGGATGTGCATGACACTAAGGCAAAAATGGTATTTAATGCTCGATATACCATGCAAAGAATATCCGATGGGAACAATACTTTTCCTACACCTTAACCTAGGTGGTATTGAAATTTTGTCAAAGAGGCACACCCATCCGATAAGTACTTGGTCAGATAACATACCTAAGGGCGTGTTTTTTTACAGATGTGCATATCACTACAGGAAGAACATTGTATAATGCGTAATCGACCATGCAGAGCATATCCGATGGTGACAATACTTTGCACGCATCTCAACCTAGTTGAAACAGACTTGTGTGAAAAGTCGAGCCCCCATCCAATAAGTACTTGTCTGATTAACACACTTAGGACCGTGTTTTTTCATGGTTGTGCATGACACTAAGCCAAAAATAGTGTTTTATGCTTGATCGACAATGCTTGTTATGCCCTACAATACATCCAACAAATCATTTATAGCATGGGACAAAGATGAGACTTATGCAATAGACATTATCAAGAATACAAAGTGCACCACCTTGGATTTTAATACAGTGGACATTTTACAAATGAGATCATTTGCAAATAAGACTGTAGCAGAAGGTGAAGTATTGGGATTTGAACAAGTGGAGCAATGGTCATTTGCACAGATGAGGACTTTAAAAGTCACTGATGATGGTATGGTTGATAACATAACATCCTTATGTGATCCCTACTATGAGGTAGGCAAGAATATGAGATGGAGCATGCAATTTTTAAACATGAGAAAGATGCACATGGTTTTCAATGATAAAGACAAGGTATACTACAATATCAAAGGACCTAAAAAGCATGCCCATGTCCCAAGCTCTATCACTTCAAATGTGAATGATTTCAATATACTCAATTATAGAAGTGACATCTTATCTGGAGTGGATGAGTTCATTGGTTTCGAGAAACAAAATGACTTTAGAAGCGAAGCCTTATCTGGGGTGGATGAATTCTTGCACAGTGAGAAGGGCAAAGGTTTCAATAGCGATGTCTTGTCAAGTGTGGATGAGTTCATGCATATTAACAAACCTAGTGTCAATCAAGCTTGTGGATTTGTGAAAGCCATGCAAGATGTCCCAATGAGTGATGTTCTCTCAGGAGTGGAAGAGTTTCAAGGTTCTCAATACTCTCGTAGAATATTGAATTCATTGGATGGCCCTAAGAGTATGTTAAAAACGAGGATGAGATCAACAGAGGATTATTCAATATTTAACTTTGATTGTGATATGGCCAAGGATGCAACGACCAATCATGGATGCTTGGTTACAAACAAATGTGAGGAGAAGAAGTGCATAAATATAGATAACAACGTGCATGAGGAACGAAAATGATCATACATATGCATGAAGAGAAAGCGAATCCAGGCAGATCCACAAAAGCAACCAAAGAGAAAGAGTAATGAAGGAGGAGAAAATGTTAAATGCATTGGGATATCTATGTTGCAAGCGAAGATGTATGCGCTTCATTGATCTTGCAGACATCAGGGAATGTAGAGGACACGTGTGGCAAAGAAGAGGAAGCGAAAGAAATGAATACCTTCTCACAAGTCTCTCTTGCTTTCTTCAGAATGGCAATAAACGGCTAAGTTCAAGACAAAAGGTAAAAGCTCTCTAAATGGAAAAAGGATTTGCAATAAGGCATATCGCAATATTACTGGATTATCCCATGGTACATATTGCGATTTAGTCACCAAGGCAAAGGGCGGCAACAAATTTAGCATTCACAGTAATAGAGGAAGGTCCAAATCAAGAATCTCAATTGTCAGGGCAGCAACAATTTTGCAAGACTTCATACATGAAAATGCTTTACCTCAACCCCATATATCTACCAAATTCCCTAACAGTGACACAATCACTGAGATGCACCTTCCAATGGGCTTGACAAAGCTCGAAGTATTTGACTCTATTACAGAAAAGCAAAGGCAAAGAGGGGATGCCGTAGCTTCTTCTCATACTTTCTATAGTCTTTGGAAGAAGAACTTTGGATATATTAAAATCCCAAGGAGGCAAAAAATGTCAAAGTGCAATGTCTGTGATGATTTAAAGCGAGCGATTGAGAGTGCAACATGTCCAAATCAAAGGGAATTATACAAAAAAAACTTAAAATCTCATTGACATGACCTTATTCGACATTCCAGACAAAAATATGCATTTTGGAAGGAGCAAGCTATTTCGCATCCCGATGACTACATGTGCCTTATTGTAGATGGCATGGATCAGAATACAACAACATTGCTTCGTTTTGTTGCCAATCCACCTAAATTACAAGGAAAGCACTTTCTAAAGACACATCTATGTGGAGTGTTAGTGCATGGAATTAAGTTCTTTGTAGATATATGGATTGATTCCTTGCATCTACATGATAGCAATCAAGTTGTAACATCTATTATAAAGGCAATTCGCAATGTACATGCAGAAAAGGTCGCTTACCAACAACTTTGAGAATACAAGCTGATAATTGCTGGCGAGAAAATAGGAATGTACTCATGTTTGCATTCTGCTCCATGTTAGTTGCTCATCGAATCTTCAATGAGGTCGAATGTGGATTTTTGTATATTGGGCATACACATGAGGATACCGATCAGGTTTTTAGCACAGTCTCAAGAGAGCTTAAATGCAAGGATGTGGAGACAATAGATGACTTGGTAAGAAGATGTGGCAGGCAAGTTGGTGGTCACAAGGAAAGTACAGTATGTAAGAGGCTCGAAAGAATGTATGATTGGAAGAGCTTCATTCTACCTTTCATACAAACAGGTGGTGATGCATTGACAGGTCATACCAATCCACACTACTTTCATTTTTTTTTAAAGGATGAAAAACCCATAATGCAATGGCAACAGTATTCTCATGATACAAAATGGGAACCTGAAGAACCTTATAGTCTCTTAACTTTAATTTCCAGCAAGGAAAGGTATCCAACATGGGCTCCTATACAAGAATTCAATGAGAGGTCTAACTGTGAAATAGAAGGATTAAAAGCCTTTATTACATACAAAGAGGAAATGCTCCGGAGATATCCTGATTCGAAGCCTACTTGGAGAGAACACACTCCCACTGTAATTAACAAGACACAAAATTTAATAAAGGACCTTGAGAGAATGCGAGGCTCAAAGGATGTCAAGGAAGAATGCAATATGTTTTGGCCAAATGCTCATAACGATTTGCGCCCAGATCCAATCTTTGAAAATGAATTTGTATCATTACTCCCACATCCATATTGTGGACCGAAGAAGAGAGAGTTTATGCCATAAGTAGATATAGAGGTCGATTGTTTTGTTGTGGTTCGGCCATCGGATGATGAATATGAGAATGTGAAGCTTTGGGTTGCAAAAGTAGTTGATGTGCAAAGAGATGACCAAGGGAGAGCTACAACATTTACAGCGGTATGGTATGAGCCAAAGGGCAGGAAGGAGAATATGGATAACAACACATTGTATACTAATTGTATAATGAAGGAGTGGGTCCCAAATGATGAAGCAGTCTCTCAATTTTCGACAGAGACAATCATAGTGTCTTGGCATTCAAGGGCAAAGAAATCAAAGAAGCGCATTGGATATGAGGTAGAAGGAAAAATAAAAATACCACAGCAAACTAATTTGCATATACATGAATTTTTAAGGATGCTCGCCATGGAGGAAGTAGAAGGAGACAGCGCAAATGAAGAATGTCCATGATTTTAAAAAGCTTTGTATTGAAGTCCATTGAAGGATTTTATTTGGGTACTAGGCAAGAAGCCAATCCAAGACAATTATAATCAGAGTCATCACCTCCTATATCAAATGAGAGTCAAAATATGCACTGGATGTCACCCAAGGGTCAAGGCTTGCCAAGACAATAGGGAGTTAATGCAGATGGCACCTGGCAAGGGACTATCACATTGAGCAATAAGACAATGGGGAATCAATGCACCCAAGGGGCAAGGCTTGGCAAGATAACTTGTTGGAGTTAATGCAGATGGCACTTGTATTTTACACTGGATGTCACCCAAGGGTCAAGGCTTGGCAAGACAATAGGGACTTAATGCAGATGGCACCTGGCAAGGGACTATCGCATTGAGCAATAAGACAATGGGGAGTCAATGCACCCAAGGGGCAAGGCTTGGCAAGACAAGTGGGAGTCAAATTATGCAGATGGCACCTGGCAAGGGACTATCCTGACATTGAGCAATAAGACAATGGGGAGTCAAATTATGCAGATGGCACAAATTGAGGCTCTTTAAGAGCAACAATTTAAATTGTAAACATATGTTCAATCCAGATCAAATTGGATATAAAGACTCTAGCTGAGAGCAACATCTCTCAATGTAACCATATAATAATAGCTATAATTGCTATTATACCTCTTTGGTTCAATACAAAACTTGGGTCTTATGGCATCATGTCTTTTTTCTATTTATTAAAAGTTTTAAAAATTTTGTGCATATTGCAAGTGACAATGTTATTTTCATGAAATATTTAAGTCTCCTTTCATGGATTTATAAATTTATCACGTCAAGGAAAAATATTAAAAATTCTTGCATGTTGGTGCAAAAGTATAGATTGAAAAAACAATATTTTTATGTGAATATGATAGTGCCACAAAGTGAACTTTTGATTTGGGAAGAATATTTTCAGAAACTAAAATTTTGATTTGGGAAGGATATTTTCACAAAGTAAAGTTTTCATTTGGGAAGGATTTTTGGGCTTCGTCCAAAAACAACACAAAAAGTCCAAAATTAATGAAATAAGTGTTCTTCAAAAGTTACAGTAATAAGGAAACTCTCACAATATTTATAAAGAAACTCTCACAATATTTATAAAAGTGTTGATGAACACCAAAAGTTACAGTAAGCCTGAGATAAGTTACACCAAAAATTAAGATTCAGTAGATGTAAACTCTTAATATTTATAATGGTGTTTAGAAACACCTTCAAAAGCTACAAGTGGACATAGCAAACTCTCACAATATTTATAAAGGTGTTGACAAACACCAAAAGTTACAATAAGCCTCTCACTGGAAGGCGAATCTATTTCCTCTTGTAATCCTAAATTCAACCCATACAAGGGCTAAGTTCATCTCATCCTCATCGATGCAGCTAAAACTATAGAAGAGAAGTAAGGAGTGATGAATTTTCTCTTGTATGACACTTTGTTTATTCTGAATGGCTTGCACTTCCTGGGGTGGAAATCTCCCATAATGAGCCACATGGAATGCAATTTATCTATTTCACTAGTATCCATACTTATTTTTCCTTTCTCCTCCTTCTCTAAGCGCTTTGGACAAGCAAAGTTGTCCTTCTTGTACTGGGTTAACGGAGCTAGATTTCGCTTTCTCTCCTCCCTCTTCCCGTGGTTCTTGGAATCCATTCTTTGTTAGTGCTAGTGGCTTGCTCGATGGAATCCATTACTTCAAAGAGATCCATGGAAATGAGAGGAGGTAATGAGAGCGAGGAAGGTAGTGAGAGGAGGTAAGGAAAGATGGAAGGAGTATGCTTAAGGAGAGGAGGTAAGGCTATGGGCAAGATGGAAGGAGTAAGCTTGAGGAGAGGAGTAAGGTAAAAAGAGCAAAGTGGAAGAAGTGTTTGCTACCGGCGAGATCTAGAAGATGATTGAAATTATTTTGACTTATTAACTCTTCTATAGTATTGAAAATTTTAAGAGAATTACTTGATTTTTGATGACCTTTGGTTGTGATGTTAGGTAACACTTAATGAGAATCATGACTTGCCTTCAAGTGAGCCTCTTGCTTAGTTTATTATTTACTACAAGCATTTCCTTTTAGGTTGACATATGATTAAACAAGTTGTCTTTCTCAAGTTTCACGTATATGTCACCAGATATAATTTTTGAAATATAATCCAACTTTGTGTATTGCTAAATTTAGCATATAATAATATAGCTATTTCTAGTTAGGAAAGTGAAGACAAAAGTTTTAAGGGTGAAAGAGAGAGGTGCGATCATTCATGGACATGGCTTACACAAATGCATGAAGCTTGCAGAGTGAGGAGAAAAGCCATAGCAATATGACACAAAATGGAGCTTGGTGCGCAGGCAAGGTTTGCCAAGGGCTATGGACAAGCAGGAGGAATGGAGGGAGAGCCACAAGAAAGAATTGAAATTGGGAGGTAGGAGAAGGAACAAATGAGATTAAGGTAGGGAAGTGAGTATAGTTGTGGTGTTCACCGATGAGGGGTGAATAGATGGCCTATTTTGATGGCATGTGGAGGAGTGGAAGGTTTTAAAAATGTGATGCTAAAGGGTATATTGTATGTACAATAGATGAAGAGAATGTTTTAGAGGAGAAAAATCATGATTGGATGACAGTAAGGAAAATGAAAGGTGAAGATGAGGTGGACAAGTGCAATCCTAATGGTATCTATAAATGAATCCTTCCATTCTATGCTTCAAGGTGTTGGATAGAATTGAAAGTACCCATTTTCTCTCTCTCTCTCATGGAGTTTCTTGTACATTTTGAGAATCCGTAGATTATATCATCCTCTTGTATGCACTAGGCTTAGTGGTGGTCATTTCTAATTTTCATATTGTTATAAGAGCCTCCAAAAGGTTCTTCTTCTTCTTTGTATAAGAAGCCCATGATCCCTTCTTGTCCACATCAACTCTCTCTTCATTTTGATATTTCATTATCTTAGCTTGTGCCCTCATTTTGGCCTTGTATCCTCACTCTTCCCTATGGGAAATGGCTTTGAGCATTAGTGGTAGCACCAAGTAGTACAGGCAAGCATTGTAGTGATAAAAGCAAAGTCAACGAGGGATTGCAATGCTGATGATTTGGTGACTAACGTAGATGTCTCTTACAATGACATAGAATGAGGTGTAGCTTAGGCATACTCAAGCAAGAACTACACTTACTCGACTGTAGGCAACTCTATGCCATAAGGAATCGCCTCAGGTAGCAGCATGGAGTAGTACCAGGTAGCTAAAACATGACACAACTAGGGGCACTAAGGCAAGACACTTGACACACACAAAGAGAAGAATGCCAATGACTTATTCAAAGAAAAAATTCCCAAAATAATGCATATTGTCTCGACTGTGCTAGCACTAACACAGATCTAGAATGCCAACCAAGATCTCTTGTATATGTGCTATCTCAGGAAACTTGCTTGCCCTCTCAGAAGCTTCTCCAAAAATCCTCCACAGTTTCAGCAAAGGAGAGAGTCTGAGAGCATCCTAGATTTCAAGGACCATGGCAGAGTCCAAAATTCCTCAAGGCAATACAATCATATCAACCATGAATCCTTGTCAGTATAGCTGGACACACAATTCGTGTCTATGATAATCTTCGTTAAGAGTCTACTTTTTTTTGTTTTCTCTTGGTTTTCTTTTTACTTTGGCTAAGGTTGAGAACGTGCTAACTTACAACCACATGTCACATAATTATATTTTTGTAAGCACAAAGAGTACTCTACATATGAATAGTCATAACATGTCATCCAAACTTTGACTTTCTATACTTTTAGATTTCCAAAGATCGAAAAATGATCAAGAAATCATGTTCTACACATTAAGCACATCAAATTTGTATTGTAGTTTCTAAAGATTGAATTCATCCAAACCACTCTTTCATTGAATTCTATTTTTTTAAATAAGATTTCCTTAGGCACTAATGATGTAGAGAATGAAGCTAAGAAGAAATGTATTTGAGAGAATGACATCCTACCTTATTGAGGAGGATCCCACAAAAGTGCAAAAATTTTCACATCCTTGCTACACCTCTGCCTAATGAGCCTTCTGTATAAGCATCCTTCCTTGACACCTTTTGCTATTAGCTAACATCTTTTGGATTTATCTCTGATAGTGCATTCATCATCGTCAAAGATGACTTTGTAATTGTGTTCTGTCATTTGGCCTACTGACAAAAGGTTCTTGCTGAGCTTCGGAACATAGAGCACATATTTTACTAATACTTTCGTACCAGTGAAATTGTTCATAGGGATAACACCTGTCCCTTGAACCGAATTTGGCATATTGTCTACTGTGTAGATGATATTTTTCTGACCTTTTAATGGTTTCATTTCTGTGAACCATTTCTTATGATTTGTCATGTGAGATGATGCACCGCTATCGATGTACCAAGTATCCTATTCGACTTGGTCGACTTGATAGCTGTAATCCTCTTTGGGATTAAAATCAGTGCCTGAGTACACCCTGAGTACACTGTATCAGTTTGATGCATTTCCTCGCTTGCAAGAAACATATTCCCATGTTCATTTGCAAAATGACTGTGACTAGAATGTCCACCACAATGATTTCCTCTGCCTCGGGAATTCCCTCGATTACTGCTGGATTGACAACCTTGGTCATACTGCTTCTTGCGGCAATCTCTTTCATAGTGTCCAAACTTGTGACATTAGTTACACTGAATGTTTGAAACATTGGTGGATGCATTTCCTCGTCCTTGAAATCTTCCTTAGTTGGAATGATTTCCTCTTTGCTGATTCTGATGTTGCTGAGAATGATGATGATGCTGACTTTGATTTTTTTCCTGATGATGACCACTTTTCTTATATGATCTACCACTGCCTTTGCCTTTGCCTTTGCCTTTGCCTCTGTCTAAAGCTATGAATGCCTGATCATTAGAATGACCTTTACGTGCTTGAATGGCTTGAGTCCTGAGTTCTTCACCAAGTAGGACTGACTGAAGTTCTTCTAGTGTCGGAATTTGTTGTTGAATGGCAATACTCTAAACTAGATTCTCGTATCCCTCTCCTAGTCCATTCAAAATAACTTGAACCATTTCTATGGGGTTCATAGTCTATCCTGCTGCTGCAAGTTGATTGTTGTAGTCTTTTATGCGGAGTACATAAGCATGACCCGTTTCACTATTGTTGCAGAAACTTTGGTTGATCTAGTTTCTCAAGGTGAGAACCTTGGATGTGTTCTTGGACTCGTAGAGAGTTGCAAACATATCCCATACTTCTTTCGATGTCTTGACTGTGTTGAGCTGTCCTACCATGACATCTTGCACATTCTTCTTGATCAGATGATAGGCATACTTGTCTTTCTTATCCCATTCTGCTTGAGCTCGGGCAATAGCAGGATCTCCTACTGGTGCGAAAACTATTTGTCTAGATGTAGATCCCGTTGCTAGTGTTGTGACAATAGATGGAGGAGAGCTACTTGTGGCTGAATCATCCAATGGTCTAGGTGTAGACCCATCGATGTACTCCCATTTGTCCTGAAGTACAAGAATGGTCTCCATTCGGTTTTTCCATGTACCATAATTAGAGTTGTCTAACTTAGCAGATGTCTCCAGATTGAGGTTGCTAGTCATAGACATGGTGTAAGAAATGTACTCAAAAGTGTCATGAAAATCTCTATATGAATCAAATGCAAATCCACTGACTATGCCAAGTGAAATCTCTAAACCATCGATGAAGATAGAACTGCAATATATAAAATATGATCTATATTACAAGGCTTGTGGCAATGATGTCGGCAATAGCCAAAAGGCTTTACAAGGCTAAAATGATGTGCACAATGTTGTAAGATAGCCAAATAGGCTTTACAATGGTGGCATGTGTGTGTGAAATCAAGTGCTATCTACCCACTAAAACAATCTGCAATGCCTCTGTACTCTCTGAAGTCTGCTCACTGAACTGATGAACATAAAGTTTCAGGTAATCTAATGATGTGAAACCATATGTGAGTGTATGGACTGACTTCGAGTAGGTACTAGTCGGGAATTTTGGGCATGGCTTAGATTGGCAACTTGGGGAAATTCAAAGCGTCCCCTTTATGGCGATCTAGCACAAGAACACCCAAGGTTTGATTAGTCCTCCAAATTTCAAACTCTTGCATATATTGTGCATAGCACTACCTTGGTAGAGGACATATAGAAATATTCTTATAGTCTTGGTAAAAAGTCATAGATCATATGAAGAAAACGTTTTTATGGTTTCTTTATTTGTGTTCTATTAGTAGCACTACTTTCATATAGGACATATAAAAATAATTAGATAAGTTTGGTAAAAATTAATAGCTCCTAGTAGGAAGAATATGTCTTTGGAGTTTCTTTGTTTGTGTTCAATGTTTATGATCCTAGAATGAGGCCCATGGACATTGATGAGCTCTCTAATGACCACATGTGTGACCATTGTTACGAGTTTATGTGATCAATAGTGGATATACTCCATATGCATTAGCTGTTGAGCACATTGCCTCATAAAAACCACGTAGACATCGTTTAGCTGAAGGACCATGAGGCTCCCCAATAACCATGTGATTGTTGTGATTCAATGTCCTCAATGGTTGCTCCACATGGTCATTATCAATCGATGTGCTCAATAGTTCATGCCCCTGGAGCTGACCTCCACGGACATCGACTATTAAGCACATTGGCTCATAATGATCACGCGGTAATTAGGGAGCTCATGGACATCTATGGAATTTCCTTCTAATGACCATGTAGTCATTATGAACCAATATGATCAATAATAGATGTCCATGGAGGTGAGCTCCATGAACATTACCTCTTGAGCACATGCACTCATAACAACCTCGTTGTGATCAAGGACTTGCTCGATCTCCATGGGCCTGAAGCTCTTATAAGATGGTCAACAATTGACAGCCCTAAAAGTTGAGCCTCTTTCTCACGACCATGTCCATTGGAAGGAGGCTCACGGGCCTCTATTGACGTGAACTCTAGAGCACATAGGAGATTTAAGAGCTCCCTAAGGATCATGTGGCCATTAGACTTCAGAAGGGCCATGGAGATCCAATGAGCTCAAATGTTGATCTCCATGGGGGTGACCTGCATGGACCTCAAATCTTGAGCATATGTGCTCATACGGACCATGTGTTCATCACGGAGCTCTTGGTCACCTCCATGGATACCTCATGGACATCAAATCTTACCATGTGGTCATTAGGGAGCCTCTATGGACACACACAGGCTCATAATGACCATGTCGTTGTTAGAAAGCTCATGGATCGCTCATAAACATTACTCGAACAAGCGGACTTCTGCTTCTTTCCATGTCTTGCAGCCTCTTTCCCCACTGAACGCACCAGTAGCATCCTTTAGCTCACGTCGATCGATCTCGCGTAAACCTCTCCCCTGATCATCAAGGTAGGACGTAGCAATCACGCAGAGTCTGGACCAAGTTGTATTAAGGTTCTCCTGGATCAGTTTGCAATCACAGATACGGGACGTATGCCATCCGTACACAAGTCCATTATAAAACATATATCAGAAGGTGCTAATTAGGAATTCGCCGCCATGAAACGCTAGACGCTTGCGAAGCCCAGACGGTTGCAAAGGCGTCCGCCGTGCTCCTGTGCAGCCGTACTACCAGGCTAGCGTGGAGTGATCATCGTTTAACCGCGTCTACCTCTCCTTCATTGTAGAAGATATTGGGACAGAGAAGCTGGGGGCTGAGAGGTAAGGGCGGGTCGATCCTCCACACTTCTTATATGCTGCCGGGAATCGTCAAAGCATGTTGTTTGACCTACATGCAATGGCCTGCTAAGCAGCTTAAGCAGCTAGTTTGCGAGAACAGATATGTGGGAACAGCAAGGGAGAGGCGAATGACTAAAAGGCGGCGGCAAGGCAGAGAATCCACTACATATTGAGAAAAGCTGCCTTGAGTCACAACCACCCGTGGTAGCCGGAGTGGTCAAGAACCAGGCCCTCCCTGCCCTCGGTCCGGGCCCGGATCGAACCTCTCTAATGAACAGTTGCTTAACAAGGGATATAACGAATTCACACCAAAACCTACCTTTTTTATCTTCACTAAACCACCTTGCCTTACACCAATTAAGCACTCCGTCAATTTCTTCGTGCATGTACATTTGCTTAACAAGGGATATAACGAATTCACACCAAAACCTACCTTTTTTATTTTCACTAAACAACCTTGCCTTACACCAATTAAGCACTCCGTCAATTTCTTCGTGCATGTACATTTGCGAATCAATATCTCGAATTCCTTCCTCTATGTGTGGGTCCCTAGGAATCTGCTCTTTTGGTATTTCTAGCACATTCTTTTCTCAAGCAATTGTTCACATCCTTGTTGCCCCCCTCCTAATAGCAAATACCCCTTGGTTTCTTAGGCCAATCTCTTATGAGAATGATGTTCTACAGTACCATAAGCTAAAGGTTTGATTCTCTTTTAGCGGAACTAACTAAATTAAAAGCTGATTGAAACGATTGTGCAAAATTAGCGGACATGGCATTTCATTAGTTTGACACGATGCTACATAAAAGAGGAAATGGGAGTGGGCTCTAATGTTTGAGCCGATAACACATTCATCGAAGATAGCACATAACATGAAAATCATATGATTTTAAATTATTCCGTTCTAGAAGGATTGAATTCCAGAATGTCTTCAGTGTGCATATTGTCTGTAGCATACCCACTATCGAAACTACCCCAAGAATACCCAAGGAAAGCGAAAAGGAAATGAAAAGGATTCAATCTTTGCACACAAGCTTCATATTTACAAGGACATCCTTTTAAACTTCATGGATCCATCAGTGCCCCCATCCTACGGCCACTCATAGAAGGCTCTATCGAAGTTCTATGAGGCAAGGTTAGGTCTGCCTATAAATGTGAAATCATACAAAAGCCAAAGAGTAGAAGCCGCTCAATATGAAACAAATACTCTAGGTGATGCCCTGTCTTGCCTAGTCCTTACATTCTCAAGGCTCCCCAACCTAAGCTAAAAAATGAGAGAGTGTCAAGAATGCTTAATTATACTCAAGAGCATGGAAAGGGTACTAGCCTCCGAGTTCTACGGTGGAAGGATCCGAAAGGGGCTCGCAATGTCCTCGTTATGTCTAATTTAGGAAAAAACATTCTGATATAGTGGGTGGTCACTAGTAGGTTCCGTATGCCCTGTGGGAGAGGGATCCATGAGCATTGGGGAGATCATTCTATAGCATCAAATATTTCTCTAGAGTGAAGAAGACTGTTCCTCAAATGACCCCTCCTCTATCTCAAAGTGTTCAACTCAACCGTGTACCTCTATTAGGTGGTGTAGTCTACGATAATGACTTGGGTTAGAATCTTCATTGTGTAATGCAATGAAAGAAACTAATTCTTTATAATGATGGAAAAAATGTTTAATATATACGCTCTTGCACACCTTGTTTTGTTTTTTTTGTTAAGAGGGTGTGGATTGGTCAAAGTAACAATATATAGGTTTGTCCCATCAAGATTTGGTACTGGGTCACTAGGTTTGGTTAGTTATGATCTTTGCTTAGTTATAAAGAGTTAAAATGCTATTGGTATGTCTCTTTGGGGATGGGAGACCTAAATTTCTCAAAAGGAAAATGGCCAAGAAGTCTCAGGCTTGTGAAAAAGAGAGTAGCCTATGTGCCAATGCTGATAAGGATCAGGAACTTCTGCTCAATATCAGATATTTGATAGCTTTAATTTCTTGAAAGATAACTCTTCCAAGTATTACCATTTTCCTCAAATTTTATGGGGATTCTATCAATTGACCATGGTTAATGAAGCATTATAATGAAGTTATGATGGTGATGTGCCACTTGGGTATTGTCACACACATTTCTCTGGCTTACTCACACTATGGTTTGGGTGTCTCATCCTATGTTCTCCTCTCTTCTATTCACATCAACCTGTGACTGTTGTTCATTCCCGTTACGATGGTTGCTTGTTCTTCTACTATTTGTAAAGGTGACACCTTCTCTTTCAATATAGGATTCTCTATGACAACATGACCATTTCTTAAAGCAATATCTTGTCACTCACTAGAAAATCACTTCTATCTCAAATCAACCCAAGCAATAATTTGAGATTCCATAAATTAACTTTTGCTTCAGTCTCTCTTACAACACATAATTCCATTTCGTGTTTTGTCCCTCAAACTATCGAAGCACCACTTAATATTCTTCCGCTTTGGCATCCAAATTCCTACTATCAGCCACCAATAGCTACTGATTGTCTTGATTAGGTGTTTTGATTTTTGACTGAAATTTTATATTCTCTTGGTTTAGAGCCTTATTCTCTAAATAACTTTATTTCATTGTCTTCTGTTTCATCTCCTACTGATCTTAAATGATTTCTTTGCAAATGGATTACTTTAGTAGCATTCAACATGGATGTCAATGAGTGTGATGGTTTCTTTTCTTTACCTAGTTTTAGTATCTACTTCTTGTGCAGGTTGAGCTCGAATTGTATTTAGGTCTAGCATTGGTTCTGTATAAATTATCATCTCAACCTCTCCTTCCACAACTAGCATTGTGATCTCCACTTTGTTGGTGTCTTGTACTACTGAGTTTTCCTAGTCAATTTGTTTAGAGGGAGCACCATTATAAATATGTACATTATTACTCCTTTTGGGAGCCCAAGGACCATTAAAACAAGGCATTTTGGGCCGTTTTAGATAGAGTGTTCAAGGATTTTGGTTCGTGTGTTACAATTTGGCATACTAGGCATTAAGGATAACCTCTTTCTTACTTTCCAGTAAAGACAAAAAAATCTCATTTCCCTTGTAACTATTGAGAGGGAAGAAGAAGAGATGATAGACACACCAAATAGACTCCCAAAGAGTGATTCATATTGATCACTAGTTACACATATATAGGTGAGACCTAGTTCAAGTTAGGGCAAGCTATATATAGCTCTAACACCCCCACTCAAACAAAGGTCTCTAGGTATGGATGAAAAAACCCTTGGGGAGCACAAGGGAAAAACCGGAGCTTGTATATACAAGTATACAAGCTGATCATTTGTATAATTATTTACAAGTATGTAATGCAGATGTGCATTTATATACAAAAGGTCACCCATAGGTGTGTTAATCTTAGAAGAGAGAAGCTGCAAGAACTCCAATTTCTAATCGTAGCATTACGAAGCGTGCCTTAGTAAGTCCTTTAGTGAGAATATCTGCAATCATCTGAGAAGTGGGATAATGGGCAATCATTATGATCCCTTTCTTCACTTCATGTCTGACATAATGGTAATGAACAACAATATGTCTGGATTTGTTATGTTGAACATAGTCTTTAGCCAGACTTATTGCACTTTGATTATCACATCTGAGAGGAGTACTGGATGATGGAGGATGACCAATATCTGTAAGAAATTATCGCATCCAAACTAATTCTCGAGCTACTAGAGAAGCCGCTACATACTCACATTCTGTGGTAGAAACAACAACACAAATTGTTGCTTCTTACTTGCCCAAGAGACCAAGCAACCATTGAAAAAGAAGCAATTACTGCTTGTAGACCACATAGAGAAGTGAGAGCTTGCCCAATCTGCATCTGTATATCCCACAAGATCAACCATTGCATGATCAATGATTTCAAAGTCATTAACACAATCTCAGGGGGGTCACTATGTATAAACCCTCTATATCACGTGCGTTCAAGGCATATTTCTAAAATCCCTTATCTGTAAATTTTTCAGTAATAAAATGTACCCTTTTTCTATACAAATCTGTAAATTGTATTGAAAATTGTTTTAAATACTCCCTTATGTAAATTAACTTTTGTTAAATTTAGATATTAAAAACATCCTTTTGTTGAACTCACGTGATAGGGTTACATATAATGAGTGACCCCCATTAGAACACAATCATGAGTAGAACCATGTTTAAAATCAATAGGCAAATCAACATAAATATCAACACTATCATCAGAGGCCTGTCTATGTGCAGGATGCAAATCAAGATTGTCAACACATTGCTCTGCAAATGGAGAAGCAGTGATGCCATCAGATGAATGAGTAGTAATGACATTAGAAGTGGAATCATTATCAAATAGAAAAGGATATCCAATGGGCACAACGCTTTTCGTATGCCTCAACCTAGGCACAAGGATATCCGATGGGCACAACACTTTTCGTACGCCTCAACCTAGGAAGTATTGAAATGTTCTCAAAGAGGCACACCCATCCGATAAGTACTTGGTCAGATAACACACCTAAGGGCGTGTTTTTTTGCGGATGTGCATATCACTAAAGAAAAAATGGTGTATAAGGCGTGATCGACCATGCAAAGCATATCCGATTGTGACAATACTTTGCATGCACCTATACGTAGTTGAAACAGACTTGCGTGCAAAGTGGAGCCCCTATCCGATAAGCACTTGTCTGAATAACACACCTAGGACCGTGTTTTTTCATGGTTGTGCATGACACTAAGGCAAAAAAGGTGTTTTATGCTTGATCGACAATGCAAAGCATATTTGATGGGCACAATACTTTGCACACACCTTCAACTAGGTGGAATTGACTTACATGCAAAGTGGCACACCCATCCCATAAGTGCTTGATCGGATAACATACCTAGCAGCGTGTTTTTTAACGGATGTGCATGACACTAGAGCAAAAGTAGTATTTAATGCTCGATCGACCATGCAAAGGATATCCGATGGGCACAACACTTTTCGTATTTGAAACGGACGTGCGTGCAAAGTGGAGCCCCCATCCGATAAGTACTTGTTTGATTAACACACCTAGGACCGTGTTTTTTCATGGTTGTGCATGACACTAAGGCGAAAACGTTGTTTTATGCTTGATCGACAATGCAAAGCATATCCGACGGGCACAATACTTTGCACACACCTTCAACTAGGTAGAATTGACTTACATGCAAAGTGGCACTCCCATCCCATAAGTGCTTGATCGGATAACATACCTAGCAGCATGTTTTTTTACGAATGTGCATGACACTAGAGCAAAAATAGTATTTATTGCTCGATCGATCATGCAAAGGATATCCGATGGGCACAACACTTTTTGTATTCCTCAACCTAGGTGGTATTGGAATGTTCTCAAAGAGACACTTTTTGTATTCCTCAACCTAGGTGGTATTGGAATGTTCTCAAAGAGGCACACCCATCCAATAAGTACTTGGTCAGATAACACACCTAAGGGCGTGTTTTTTTACGGATGTGCATATCACTCGGGAAAAAATGGTGTATAATGCGTGATCAACCATGCAAAGCATATCGGATGGTGACAATACTTTGCACGCACCTCAACATAGTTGAAACGGACTTGCTTGCAAAGTGGAGCCCCCATCCGATAAGTACTTGTTTGAATAACACACCTAGGGTTGTGTTTTTATATGGTTGTGCATGACACTAAGGCAAAAACGGTGTTTTATGCTTGATCCACAATGTAAAGCATATCCAATGGGCATAATACTTTGCACACACCTTCAACCAGGTGGAATTAACTTACATGCAAAGTGGCATTCCCATCACATAAGTACTTGATCGGATAACACACCTAGTAGCGTGTTTTTTTTACGGATGTCCATGACACTAAGGCAAAAATGGTATTTAATGCTCGATAGACCATGCAAAGCATATCCGATGGGAACAATACTTTTCCTATGCCTTAACCTAGGTGGTATTGAAATTTTGTCAAACAGGCATACCCATTCGATAAGTACTTGGTTAGATAACATACCTAAGGGCGTGTTTTTTTACAGATGTGCATATCACTACAGGAAGAACATTGTATAATGCGTAATCGACCATGCAGAGCATATCCGATAGTGACAATACTTTGCACGCATCTCAACCTAGTTGAAAGGGACTTGCGTGAAAAGTGGAGCCCCCATCCAATAAGTACTTGTTTGATTAACACACTTAGGACCGTGTTTTTTCATGGTTGTGCATGACACTAAGCCAGAAACAGTGTTTTATGCTTGATCGACAATGCAAAGCATATCCGATGGGCTTCTCTAACTGTATAGGGTCTTTCTTTCAAGGATTCATGGTCTCCAATGCGTTCTTGTACTGCTATGCATAGGCTTGGTATTACAAATTCTAGTGGGACAACAACTTCAAGGCTGTACACCAATTGAAAAGGTGTGTTCCTTGTACTGACCTTGAGTGTGGTTCTATATGCCCATAAGGCTGCATTCAGTTTCTCTGTCCAATCAAAACGCTATGTTATACTACCTTTTTGGTGGATTCGGCCTGTCCATTCCCTTGGGGGTTAGTAGGGTGTGCTTTTTCTATGGATTACCATGAAGCCAGACAAGAGTTCTTGGATTACCTCATTGACAAAATGTGTGCCTCTATCCAACACAATTTCAATGGGGCATCCGAATCGAGTGATCACATTTTCATATAAGAATCTTGTTGTGCTTCTAGCATCTGCCTTTCTGGCTACTTTAGCTTCTGCCCATTTTGTAAAGTAATCAATGGCCACAATGATGTAGCATGCCTGTGTTCCTTTTGCTACTTGATGTATGGGACCCACATAGTTAATCCCCTATTTTTCAAATGGTTTTTGTGTAACAACTATTGTTAGGGGATTGAAGTCTTTGTGTTGTGGCTTCGTAGTCCATTGGCATACATCACAGCCTTTTACATATTCATAGGCATCTGCCCAGAATGTTGGCCACCAGTACTCTGCGAGGATAACTTTTCTTACTATGGCTTCCCCTTGGAAGTGTCCTCTTGCAATGCCTTCATGGACTTCACTCTGGATTGGCATGATCTCATGAGGCATTACACATCATCTTAATATCTGGTCCTTGTCCATATTGTAAAGTTGTCGTGCAATGAGTTGATAGGGTGCAGCCTTTAGAATCAATTTTCTGGCATCTACTGCTTTCATTTCATGGTGTGCTCTTCCTGCCATCAAGTACCCAATGACATCTCCACACCACTCTGGAACAACATCTATTTGAAATAGTGTGGCATCTGGTAAGTCGTCTTCTACTCCAGTGGCTTCTTCTCTCGACTTGACATGAGACATGTGATCAGCAATGTAGTGTTGGGAACCTTTGTGGACCACTATTTTGAAGTTGAATTCTTGAACCAAAAGGAGCCATCTAGTTATTCTTCTTGTTGTACATGGATGGTCACAAGATAAAGGAATGCTTGATGGTCGATGTAGAAGACATAATAATTTGCCAATAGATAGTGCCGAAATTTCTTTACACATTGCTAGGGATTCTCTTTCTGTGGTGGTATATTTGATCTCTGCATCATTGAGTTGTTGACTGGAGAAGTAGAATGGGTAGTCTTTCTTATGTTCACCAGGTTGACAAAGCACACTCCTAATTGCATACTTGGATCCATCAGTATGAACATGAAAATCAATATCCCAATTGGGAGATATAACGATGGGTGCTGTGATTAGGTGCCACTTTAAAAGCTCAAAGGCTTGGTCGCAGTCTTTGGTCCAAATGAATTCCACTAATAATTTGTAAAGTGGTCTAGCTATCATGGCATACCGTAATATAAATCTTAATATAAATCTTCTATAATAGCCGACACATCCCATAAAGATGTGTACACCTTTGGAATTTGTAGGAGGAGGCAATTCCATGATGATTTTGATTTTGTCCATGTCACTTACACTCTCATGCTGAGAGACGATGTGTCCCAAAACAACTCTGTGGGTGACCATGAACTGGCATTTTGTTGGATTTAGGGAGATGCCATACTCCCTGCATTTCATTAGTACTACTTCAAGACATTTGAACTGGTCTTGTTTGTTTGATTGGATGCACAAATCATCTAAGAACACCTGTAAAAACTTATTCAAAAATGACTTGAAAGCTGTGAACATGACTCGCTGAAATGTGGCCGGGGCATTACAAAGGCCGAATGGCACAACTCTATATGCAAAAATACTCCATTCTATAGAAAATGTTGTTTTGGATTGGTCTTTAGGAGCAATTTGCACTTGGTTATAGCCACTGAAGCCATCCAAGAAGCTATATATTTCAGAGCCTACCACCTTTTCCAACATTGTTTCTGTTAAGGGTAGGGGATAGTGATCCCTAATTGTGGTGACATTCACATTTCTTAAGTTTACGCATATTCTGAGCTTCTTGTTGCATTTATGTGCAATGACAATGGGTGAAACCCAATCAGTGTGCTCGATCTCGTAGATGAATCTGGCATCTAGGAGTTTTTCCAGCTCATAAACCATGGTGCCATACTTAGGATTTGTGCGATACAATCCACATACCTTAAGGTGAGCACCTTCCCTTATAGGTATCATGTGTACTACCACTTCTAAATTCCTTTCATCTCTTTGTATGACCATGCTAAGCAATCACGGTATTCCATTAGGAGTGCTTTGAGTTTGGTTTCATATTCTTCTCAAAGCTGTTTCCCAATAAAATCCAGTTTTTCTTCCTCCCCTTCAAGGGCGAGGTTTATTGTGCATGTTTTTGCTAGTCCCTCATAGATTGGAGTTTCTCCAATGCTATCATTTTCTTGAACATCAGATTCTCTTAGTGGTCTTGGCATTGCTATTGGCGCACTACCACTTGTGTAATTCTTGAAGTATTCTGGCACTTCTCGAAGATCGGCCTCTGATGGTGTTGAACTAGCTTGACATGTGTCATGTGTACTGGGTGGCATAGTTGCATTTACTAATTTGTTAGGCTTATCTTGACTTTGTTTTTATGAAGTCTCTGAATTGAGCTTCATCCGTACATGTGGCTTATATTTTTGAAACTTCTTACATTGGGAACTGTGGGGTAACTTTTCTAGTGGTAAGGTGTTTCCAAGTAAGGGTTCATTTGCGGCACATACTCCTTCCAGTCCCTCAAAGGACCATTCAAGGGGTGGTGGTTCTGATTTTGAGGGAGGTGACTTTGCAAGGTACAATTTGACAGTCCTTGTTTGGAATCGTTTGAATTCATTGAAGTGTTCGGCCTTGGCTTTTTTGCGATTTCCTCCTTTTGCTTTCTTGTGGGATCTTATGCTATTAGTCAACTTTGGAGGTTCAACTTTTGAGAGTTCGACTGCCATTAGGGCATGTAAAATGGCTAGGTCATTATCAAATATTTGATCTTCAATTTTAGCATTCGCAGCCTCAGTTTCAAGGTCCCAAGGAAAATCTAAGTCCTCATTGCTATGGGTACCTTCTTTAGGTTCATTATCCCACTCAAGGTCAACCATAAAGAATGGCATCTCTAGATCGATTGGTTCTTCATGTGGGAGTGGAGGATCTACCTATAGCACCTTAGCATCTATCTGTGAGAAGATGGGGTCTAATGAATGGCAGTTGTCAATGGATTCCAATGTTTGTATCTAGTTATTGGCATTGCTTTGTGAGTCACCCGTTATGGCATGCTGTTGTAGGGGAGCTGATTTGCTTGAGATTGTCATGGAAGATGTGTCATCCAATGCTCTAGGCACAATTAGTTTAATAGCTTCGGTCCCCACATTCACCCTAACTGTGGTGTTGCGATTCTGATTTGTCAGTCTATTAGTTCCCCAGTCATGGAGGACGGATGCTTCCCATAACCAAGGACATCTCAATAAGATTTGACAGGATTTTTTGGGGAGATCCAAGATTGTGAATTGAAGGGAAAAGCATTTCCAAGGTAGATTTCTCACTTTATGTGAGAAAAATAGAGAAAGGCATTATGCTGCTTGTCATTTATGTTGATGATTTGATCATCACAGGTGATAGTGATGAAGATATCCTTCATGTGAAAATGCTATTAAAGCACAAGTTTGAGATTGGGAGAGCTGCATTATTTCTTGGGCATTGAAGTGATTAGATCCACAAGTGGGATATGGCTCTTATAGAGGCAGTATGGATTGGACATGCAGTCCAAATATGGGATGATAGGCTGTAAGCCTATTTCAGTTCCTTTGGAGCAGAATGTGAAGTTGAGCGAAGATGCACGTGAGCTTCTGGAAGACCCTACTATGTACAGATGCATAGTAGGAAGTTTGATTTATACGACTATTACCAGGCCAGATTTGAGCTATGCTGTTGCGTTGGTAAGTTAGTTTATGTAGGCTCCAAGGAAACTACATTTGGATGTGACTGGATGCATATTGAGGTATGTGAAATCCACATTGTAGCATGGACTATTTTATGAGACTGGGGTTCAGATACAATTGCATGGATACACTGATGTTGATTGGGCTGGTGGTATTTCTGATAGATGATCTACCAGTGGATATGTCTTCTCTTTTGGGAATGCTGTAATCACTTGGAGCAGAAATAAACATTCTACAGTTGCCTTATCGAGCACAGAGGCTGAGTATAGGGGTGCAGCAATGGTTGCATGTGAGGCAACTTGGCTCCATAAGCTACCTTATGATATGCATCCATCTATAGATGGGCCAGTTGTCATTTATTGTGACAACATGAGCAGTATACACTTGGCAAATAACCCAGTCTATCATGCTAGAACAAAGCACATTGAGGTGCATTTTCACTGTGTGTAGGAGAAGGTTCTAGTAGGTTTTATGGATCTAGTTTATGTCAGCATAGATGATCAGGTAGCCAACATATTCACGAAGGCATTGGGTGCAGAGAAGCTGCGCAAGTTCAGAGATCTACTTAGTGTGCAGGAATTGGGATTGAGCTCAAGGGGGAGTGTTGAGATATTGAGCTCCACTCATGATATGCCAAGGTGACCATTGTGCATTTATGTCACCAACTTGTTATTGAGATATCGAGCTCCACTCGTGATATGCTAGGGTGACCGTTGTGCATTTATGTCACCGACTTGTTAACTGCAGATGCTGTTGGTACACTGCCCGCGAATAATAGCTGGATGATAGCTATCCTTATCTACTCTAGTTCGTGGCTCAGTTAGTATGCCACCTTAGTTAGTTGAGTTTGGTTTGAGACCCACATATAGGGTTCTTTGTACAAGAGTTCTTTTGGCTTTCACAACTAAGAAGAGAAAACTATTTTCAGCCTCCACCTGTGTGTGTATTCCCCCATTGTGCTCAAAATGCCAATAGAAAAATTGATGTCTGGTCTCATGTTGCATAGATAGATGAGACTGCCGACCAACTTCTTATACCTCTCGATGTCTGCTAGTGGTGAGGCATCCTCCATAGACAGCCTTGCATTTATCTCCATAGGTGTAGCTATCTCCTTGCACTCAGGCATACCAAATGCTTTCAAGATCTCCCTTGCATATTTCTACTGAGAGATGAAGATCTTGCTTGGCTCTTGCCAGACTTCAATCCCCAAATAGTAGTATTTCTTTGTACAAGAGTTCTTTTGGCTTTCACAACTAAGAAGAGGAAAACTATTTTCAGCCTCCACCTGTGTGTGTATTCCCCCATTGTGCTCAAAATGCCAATAGAAAAATTGATGTGTGGTCTCATGTTGCATAGATAGATGAGACTGCCGACCAACTTCTTATACCTCTCGATGTCTGCTAGTGGTGAGGCATCCTCCATAGACAGCCTTGCATTTATCTCCATAGGTGTAGCTATCTCCTTGCACTCAAGCATACCAAATGCTTTCAAGATCTCCCTTGCATATTTCTACTGAGAGATGAAGATCTTGCTTGGCTCTTGCCAGACTTCAATCCCCAAATAGTAGTGCATCAAGCCTAAGACTCTATCATCTCAAACTCTATGCTCAACGCCTTTCTAGTCTACTGGGTCATGTCTTCATAGTCACCTGTAATAAGGAGATCATCCACATATAGAACAATAATAGCAGATTTTCCACCTTTCCTATACACATACAAGTTAGCATCTGAGGCACATATTTTGAAGTTTAATTTATGAAAAAATTTGTCTATCCGTTGGTACCATGCTTTTGGGGCCTATTTCAGCCCATATAGAGCCTTCTTCAGCTTATTCACGATGGCCTAATCCCTAGCCCTCGTGAGCTATGCTTGTCCCTGGACCTTGTAGGAGCTATGTAAACCAAATCCCTTGATAGTTGCCTCCTCTTCATCACCACTCAAAATTCAAATATTCACCTAGAAGTGCATCATGTCGTGGCCCCAAAATGGCCCCAAAAATAGTTTCGCAATTGGCTACATCCAAGCAAACATTGACCCCCAATGAACCCAATTCTATTGAATCTTCATATGTAAACTCAAATATAGAGTGGCCTTGGGAATGATTTGATGGCACTTTATAATATCTTGGGATTGGCAATCTAGTAGACAAGTTCATTAAAGGCAATCTATTTCCAATGACGAGACTTGGATTGTGTAGTTGAACTGTTTCTCCTTTATAGTTAGACGTTTTGCCATCTTGGCCCTCCACTCCGGTGAGAGCATCATGGCCATGAGCACTAATATCATCAATTTCTATTATTGCATCACTTATCGACCGATCGATCACTTCATTCCCTTCCTGAAGTTGAAGATGATGGAGAGGACGTCACTGCTGATCGAGAGCGGAAGCTTGCAATTTGATGTATGCCACATGTAAGTTTTTAACCTTTCTACTTAATTTGTGTATTTATGATCACAATCACTACAAAATGCATCCTCATTGTTTTAATCATGTTCTTTTGTAGTACAAAAAGTACAATGCATTGTGGTCCACATAGACGGCATTTTCATATGGAATGCATTGATTCAAGGAGAGTCACATATGATTGTGGAGTCATGGCTAACTTTGTACAAGATAGCTAATCAAGTGCTTCTGATACCAATCTTCTCTCCTCGTAGCTAGATTATTGTGGTTTATTTTAGAAGATTTAGTATTTTCATTCGTCAAATGGTTTAAAATTGGGTCAACATTTGCTTAAGTGTAGCCAATCGTGAAACTATTTTTGGGGCCATTTTGGGGCCACGACGCGATGCGCTTCTAGGTAAATATTTGAATTTTGAGTGGACTCGTGACCTCGCCAAAAATTTTCCCAATGTCATGAAGGCGCACTGGCATCATAATGAGACGCAATCTATTTGTTCAAAACATGGCATCTTTGCACTGCTTTGCACAGCACAATCTCTGGCCTACACCACTTGATCTCTTATCATTATGCAACTTTTTGCTATAGCTTTGTCACCTGTCACTAGGCACGCACCCATGTAGATCATTCAAATTAAAGGTTGGCTTGGAGAGACTACCGTGATGGTTCTTGCCATAATAATTAGATGCAATCTATCATTCTCAACACCATCGCAGTGCTGACTCCTCTATATCTCCTGAGTCAGTACAGCACCCTTGTCCCTTCCTACTCTTCCCTTATAATGGGTATGCCCAGATGATGACCCCTTAATTGAAGTCACTAGAGGGGACAACTATCAAGTAGGTCTAGCCATTAGTGTAGGAGAGGGAAGAGTTGAGGTACTTTGGGATAGCAGAGAGAAGAATCTCATTGCCTCTACATCACTCATCTATGCGACAAACTTGTTGGGGTCCCGGTGAAGCCATGGGCTGTAACAAAGGAGTTTTTCAAGGGGTGGTCATAGTGCCAGGTTCGAGAGGAGTTGGGCCAAGGGTAGTTGCAAGGGTAGGCCCTTGAGGAGTCACCTAAGTGGAGTCAAAGTCCTCTGGAGAGTAGAGATCATGATGTCTCCCCCTACAAGGGTCTTTGTACTCATCGGATGTGCGAGGTGATCCCATGTCTAATTTGGGGGGAGTGGACAAACATAGACACAAACACAAAGACAAAAAACAAACACAAGAGCAGGTAAGAAGCAGAAAGACAATAAATTACTTGTGAAAGAGTTCAGGGACCAAAGTGCGAAGTACCTACAGATTCTAGCCATCTCCTCGCAGCCTTCCTCTGACTCTCAAACTTTTCGGGATGGTCCATGAACTCCTTCTTGAAAGAACTCAGGAAATTATGAAAAGACAATTAATCACTTGTGAAAATTACGAAATGACATCAACGGAGAAAGGACAAATATGAAAGGACAATTTTTTACTTAAGACAATTATGAAAATCCACTTTTGAAATGACAAATATTTATGAAAAAGACAAGTGGAATCCAAGAATGTTTTCATATATAAAAAGTATCGCCAAAAATATTATTGTTAAACAAGAGTTCTCGTGTACAAAAAGAGAGCGCAAAATATGTCTCCAAAAGTATGCTTAAGCAAAATTTGTCTCCAAAGAGAAATTCTCCAAAAATGCCAAAATAATGGAGGAGGTCTACTACTTTCCATTACTATTCGAGGTACTTTCTTCCTCCGAGCTGCTAGGTGGGTCACTGGGGACCTCATCCTCCACATCTTTTAATATGCGGTCATGCTCTTTAGGGATTCTGTACTCGCAATCCATGAAGGCCTCCACACAATCCATTATGTCCTTTATACAATCATATTTGGTGCTCCAGCGGTCATGGTGGTCTCTCCAAAGCCTATGGAGATCGCATAGGTTGTGTCATGCATTCCTCAGTCACCCTTGCTCCACTACCCTTCAGCTTGGATCCCACCCACACCCATGCACCTGGATGTTGTACTTCACCTAGTCGCTATCTTGCACAATCTTCTGTTTAACATGAGCTAGTAGAGAAGCTATGTTTAAAAACCATGCGACATGGGGAACTGGGTTGGGATTTAGGGAGGACAGCCATGGGTGAGGGTGTGGTTGTTCCATTTAGAATCTATTTGAAGAAAAGAATAACCAAATATGACTAAGGAGCAAAAGCATACGTAAATGAAAGAGAAGGAAAAGAGGAGAAAAAAGAGCAAATGTATATGCATATGAAAAGAGAGAAAAAGAGAGGGAAGAGAGGGGAAAAGAGAGGGAAAAAGAAGAGAAAGCAGGTGCTTATGAAAAGAGAGAAAGGAGAGGTAAATCTAAAGAAAGCATGTGCTTATGAAAAGCATGTGCATCTGCTTTAGCATATGAGCATAAGCATACACAAGAGCATATGCTTATGAAAAGAGAGAAAAGACAATGAAAGAGGGGGAAAGAGAGGGGAAAAGAGAAGAGAGAAAGCATAAGCATATAAGCATAAGCATACGCAAAAGAGAGGAAAAGAAAGGGGAGGAAGAAAAGGACATAAGAGAGGGAGGGAAAGAGGGGGGAAAGAGGGAGGAAAAGAGGGGAAGAAAAGGGAATAAGAGAAGAGAGGGGAAGACAGGGTCCCTATGCCCATCACTGCAGCTAGCACTTAAGGCACTAGCTACAAGCCAATGCAAATAACTAAAATAAAGTCCCGCTTGGTGTTTCGTGGACTGGCTCTACAAAAGAGAGGAACATACCATTTTTCAGATAAATAGTTAGAGAAAGAAGGAGTTTGGAGAAGCAACTTTCCAAAGGGATTGGATTGAGGGGACAAGGATAAGCCTACAAAAAAGGAGAAAGCAAAAAAGGAAGGGAAAGAGGAGGAAGAGAAATACCAACAAGAGAAGAGGTAAGTCTTCTTTCTTTCACCAAATCTCGTTTTTTGTCAACCTCTGAAAATCAAGCATGAAAATTAGCACAAAGGCTTAGTTATGCAAGGAAAAACATGCTTCAATACTCACATAACAAAATCTTACAAAAAATGAACCTACATTGCTTAAAGAGACACACCTTCTTGAAAAACTTACTTTTCACATGAGCAAAGAGGGAGAAGGGTGGAGAGGGAGCACAAGTGTTGGGAGAGGGGCTGGGTAGGGGTGACGAGTGTAGCGAAGAGAGAGGAGGAAAGCGAGCTCCCTAAATATAAGGTGGGAGGAGAGATTTTTGCTTTTCTCACAATAGAGTTGTGAAAGATGGTGTCACAGAGGGTTTTGGGTTTTAGCCCCAATAGGAAAGTGCCCTATTTTTGCTGTGCGACCACTACAGTTCCACAGGTTGGTGAAAGTTATCGCAAAAATTGCATCGTATGCCTATGTGCAGACATATTAGGAGTGACAGAATCATTCTTATTGCCTATTGACGCAAAATCATCACTAGGAAGTGACTATGTGGTCAAATACCACTTTCGTGAGTTTTGCAGATTTGCCCTTGTGAGGCAGAAGTTGTGTTTTTTGTAGTGACATAAAATTTTTGCAGTGTTTTGTAATGGCGTCTGATGCTCTTTCATAGATAGTCACTAAAAATCTTAACAAGAACAACTTCCAAGCATGGAAGTTTAGAATGATGAATTTTCTTAAGGGAAAAGGCTATTCAGAGTTCATTACTGGAGCTAAATAAGAACCAGTTATTCCTAATGTTCCCAAACAATAGGAGTTGCAGGCATTTAAAGCATGGCATAAGAGAGCCAAATAATTTATGTACTGGCTATCTATCAGTATTTTAGATTCTATGATTGTGCATATTTAGGATGCAAGCACGTCGAAGGAGGCATGGGATACTTTGACAAAAATGTATAACATAAATATGCAAGCCAGGAAAATGCAGCTCAAGCAGGAGTTGCATAATGTGCAAAGATAAAATATGAGAATCAATGACTACCACATGAAGGTGAAGAAGATTGCAGATGCACTGTTGGTTCTTTCCTACATCTTTTGTAGGAAGAGCTGGGTATTCTCAATATGCAGGGTTCCGAGGCTTTTTGTCACCTACAGATATATTAGAGTTGTCGATTATAGTATACGTGTACCTTAGGACCTCGAGTCGTGTTCTGGTGAGAGACGTAGGCTTAAGTGTGGTAAGCAAACAAAGTGCATGCATGTGTAAAAGCAATGTGTATCATCATGATTGAGGTAATGAAGGCTTTCGCCTTCATTGGGGGTTGTAGGGTTTAGGAGGAGTTTAAGGGTTAGAAGGAGGTTCCAGGGTTAGAAGGAGATTCCAGGGTTCAGAAGGAGGTTCCAGGGTTAGAAGGAGGTTCCAGGGTTTAGAAGGAGTTCCAAGGTTTAGAAGGAGGTTCCAGGGTTAAGGAGTCTAGTGTTAGAAGGAGGATCCAAGGTTCAGAAGGAGGTTCCGGGGTTAGAAGGAGGTTCTAGGGTTTAGAAGGCATTCCAGGGTTTAGAAGGAGGTTCCAAGGTTTAGAAGCAGTCCAGGGTTAGAAGGAGGCTCCAAGGTTTAGGGTAGAGTACATGGTGGAGAACTCGTCTCCCTCATAGATCATGGAGTTTGAGGGATGAGGAACAAAGGGTTTAGGGGGACCATTGGAGCGGGAGAGAAAGAAGGTGCAAGAGCATGGGGGAAAGAAGAGAGAGCAGGGAGGAGAAGGAGGGAGGAGGAGGAGAGAGGAGGAGGTGGAGGAGGGAGGAGGAGGAGGAGCAGGGAGAGGATGGGTTGCAAGGTTGGAGGAGAGGGGAGGAGGAGTTGCAAGGTTAGGACATGCTTTTGGATGTGGAGTGCAAGGAAGCATGGACACTTGAGACAAATGCTTGTAATACCAAAGTAGACTCAACACAATGTCCCAAAGAGTGTGGGCTTCATTCCATTATGGGATATTTATACAAGTTGGAGAGCTTCTCTCTCTGCATGTAGGAATTGTAACACAAAGTTATAACACAAGGTTGTAACACATTCTCTTTCTACATATAGAAGTCGTATGTAGAAGTTGTAACACATTCTCTTTCTACATAAGTCCATGTTGTCACAGAGTCAACATACTCTCGAATCCATTTTATTACCCATCCTCGGGTTATGGCTTATTTTGATTTCAGAGTTGGGATGCCATGTGCGTAATCCAGTGGTTGTTTCGCTTGTGGCATGTGAGTCATTCCTATTGTAATGCTTTTGCACCATACAATTTGTAGTTTGTAGTCAAGAAGCTTATCTCCTCTTAAGGAGGGGTAGACAACTATGAATTTCAGAGGGGATCTTGTTGCTGAGGTTGCAAACTTTGCCATCGAATCTTCTTGGGAAGAGGTTTGGCGGGGGTCTCGTTGTTGAGGCTGGCATTTCTTGCTATCTTGCATACATGTGGGATGCGATTGCACTCGTATCATTGAGCTTGTAGAGAATTAGTATGCAAGTCTGATATTTTTGCATATAGGAGATGGCTGTGATGTTTGGCGGGGGTCTCATTGTGGAGGCTGCAGACTCTTTTGCCAATTCATCTTGAGTTTTGGCATAGCTTCTTGTACTGCTTGTGAATTCATTGCATGCTTTGAGAGTATGGAATGAAAGTGTGTCATACTATTATTGATGCAATCTATTATGTGCCTATGCAAAATCATGTGAGTGCATGTGATGTGTCTAGCTATATGCTTATTTGTGGGATTTGATAGGAAAACTAAGACTCAAACATCCCTAATACGAAATTGATTAGGTCTTCCTAAATGTGCAAAAATGTGCATATGCTAGTGAGTGTGCGTGTAACAATATAGTGCAAATTATATGTGCAAAAACATGCATATGCTAGTGAGTGCTCGTGATACAATCTAATCCTAACTAAGGAAGACTTGGTTTTTTAAATCTTCATTGTTGCCGATTCTATGACTTCCAAATCCTTAGGCTGACAACAACTGCTCAAAATCTTTGAAGTCTTTGTAGGAATGGAAACATCTTGGTTATTCGTTTTAATAATAATTTCTTCCAAACACCAATCATGGAGCACTTTTCAATTTTAAGCCAAGTTTATCCCAAAAGACTCGGATAGGCACAATGCTCCATGGCAATGATAATAGAATTTATTGGCCTACCCTCTGGGTAGCCTTAGCAACGATGCAATTTTGCAAAAGCAAAAATTAGGCATTTCTTGAATTTTTTGAAGTGCATTTTTCCTATTAGCTCTTCTTCATTGGACTTCAATGCAGACTTTAAACTGGTTGACTTTCTCTCTCTCACCTCTCTCTCTCTCTCTCTCTCTCTCTCTCTCTCTTCCCTTCTTTATCTCCTCAAGTCTTCTTACTCAAGATCTCCACCTTTTCTCCCATACCCTTGCTTCTCTCTCTCTCTCTCTCTCTCTCTCTCTATGTAGCTGATGTCCAAGACCTATGCAGCTATATTGGATGCATCGGTCGCCTATTTGCAAAGATGAGAGGGCTCAACGCAGAGGGTCACAGGCCAGGTTTCAGGCAAGACCATGGGACTATGGATCACATACTCACACTCAGGAGTGTCATTAAGGAGGCCAGATCATGGAAGGAGAGGGTATACTGTTGCTTTGAGGATTTTTGCAAAGCCTTTGACACAGTACCTCGAGCTCATCTTATCACATGCCTACAAACACTGGAATTTGATCAGGAGATCATCTGGGTAGTCATGGCACTGTATGAGAGAGTCTCAGGCCGAGTTCGTACAGGCATAGGTTGGACAGATGAGATCTTGAGTACCATAGGGGTCAAACAGGGTTGTCCCTTATCACTGACCCTATTTGGCCTCTACATCAATGAGCTTGAGACTTTCATGGGGACATTCGGAGGGACTGGTTGCTCACTTGCCGGGATCATCATCAGGATTCTTCTTTATGCAGATGATGTGGCACTCTTGTTGTCCACACCCGAGGGGCTCCAACAACACTTGGATGCACTATAGGCTTTTTGTTTATCCCATGATTTGGAGATAGCCTTGGCAAGACCAAGGTCATGATCTTTAACAACTCTCGAGCAAACATGCAATGGAAGCAGTTTACTTTTATTTGGGTGGGTCACCAGTTGAGATCGTATCCTCATACACTTACTTGGGGGTCATCTTCTCCGACCTAATCTTCAGGATGAGACCAGCATTGCAGGCTAGACTGCTGAGCAGGGGATACGCCTCACTAGCTCATCTAGAGAGACAGTGCTTTCACTCCAACTTCTAGGACCCTCGGACCAAGGCTCTTTTCTTCAGCTCCTTGGTCCGACCAACTGGTATGTATGGTAGCCCTTGTTGGGGGCTTGACATGTCAAAGATAGAATGGACATGGGTGGAGCACTTGTAGATCCTCATGCTGTCATGGATGATTTGGGGGAAACCGTCTATACCACATCACATCATTCAGACTGAGTTTGGTGCTTCTCCACTCTAGCTAGATGCAGCCTTTTATACCATCACATATCTACAATGGGTTAGATCATTTCTAGCAGTTAATCACTAGCAACTCATAGCATGAGCAAACAACAATCAATATGTAGCCAGAATCAGGTATAAAAAGTATAACTGCTTGCTAGGCATCAAGATCCTCAAAGCAACCACTGTATCATAGTAAGATCAAAGGCATCTGATCTATTGCAAATATCACAATATCACTGCAAAATCATGCATCAACCATGGACCATATCAGGCCCCAAGATGCATCCACCAGTAGTATGTCACTAGCATAGGATCACCTGGCAATATGACAACAGATAAGCATAACCTCATGCATAGTAAGGCATCAACCACTATCAACCACTGTCTTTGTAGGTGTATGTACCTACAAGAAAACCTATCCCTAGGCACAAGTCTACCAGCCCTATAGTGGTGGGCTATGCCAATCCTTGCAGTAAATTGAATAAGAAAAACGAGTGTAGTATAGAGAAACAAGGCACCTGTATTTCTTTTTCACCTATAAGTGGCAACCAATCTCTTGAGAACCTTCAAGAGGTCTTCTTCCCTTAGCTTCCAAGCTTTGATAGATAGTCTTCAATAGACTTGAGCAGATGCAACTTCCACAGCTTTAATATGCTAGATTTCTTCACAGGAATTTTAAAATGATGATTTGGAGATCTAAACAATCGAATTGGGCCAAAAAATAGAAGACCTAGGTGCAATAGACCTGAAATTACTCAAAGCGGCAAAATTGAGTAATATAGAGTATTCATTTGCAAAATTTCGATGTCATGACCAAAAATTGCCTGTAGAAGGGAGGACAACCTAGAAATTCTTCAAGCAGGCTTAGCACGTCTCTCTTATCCTAAAAAATGATCAAGATTCTGCTTCAACACACCACTCTACCACAATAGCTCACCCATAAGCATTGAAGTGCTCTAATACCATGTCAAAGAAGATAGCATAGTGGAAGTGGAAACACCCAAGTATGAGGAAGAACACATGGAGGGCAAACAGCCTCCAACACACAGTCTATTGCACACTAGAAGGAAAAAAATAGTACATCCACCAATTGAACACTCTAAAGAGAACTAAAACCACAAGATAAGACCTAACTGAACTGATAAGGACTAACCATGGGCATGAACCATGGTTTGACTACTAACACACTAATCATAGTCCCGATAGGCATATCCAGCTATCCGTAACATATTTGTGGGATAGCATATCCGAGCTTGTCTTCCAACAACTACATCTCTGGCTAATGAGCCTTATAGGGGACCAAGAAAGGAGGGGGGAGGGGGGGAGAATGATCATTATAATCTCACACTATGCCTTCCATTTTATGCTTCAACATGTTGGGATAGAGTTGAGTGTACCCTTCTCTCTCTCTCTCTCTCTCTCTCTCTCTCTCTCTCTCTCTCTCTCTCTCTCTCTCATATGGAGTTTCTTGTACATCTTGAGCCTTCTTAGATTATATGCTCTCTTGTATGCACTAGGCTTACTGGCAATCATTTCTTAAGGTAAGGAGGACTTAATCCAAAGTACTACTCATGAGGATCTTGGAAGAGAAGAAACTAGTAATTGTGTCCTTATGTAACATAATTATTCATGCTATCAAAAAATACTCCTCTTAGTGGTAGTGAATTCATGCCACAGTAGCATGTTAAGTCAGAGTGGTCACCTAATTGAACCACTAAACAATCTTGGAATAGCATCCTTTATTATTATGGCTTCTCTTGTTTTTTACTTGGGTGTTAATTCCCATCTAGATGCTACCCTTTAGATCATTTCATTAGGTCCATTTAGCCTCATAAATCTTTCAAAGTGGCTAAAAGGACTTTTCATGCCTACTTATAGGCTACACTTTTAGATCATTTCATCAGCTTCTTTTAGTCTTAAAGACCCGTTGGTCTTTCAAATACTTTTTATAATCCTTTGTTGTTTCTTTTTGTGACTTTGTATATTCCTAAGCCTTGGATTTGGGGTGATGATTTGTCCCACAAAGGTTTTATGGATAACTTCCCATGTTTTAATTCCTCCACCAATGGTTGCATTGAGTTTATGCGATAATGCATAAGACTACCCACAACCTCTTCAACAATTGGTTCCCCCAACTAGGTAATGTGATTGGACTTCAAAGACACAATATATGTCAATCAACATGACAACACAACATGATAACACACAATACATGTGATTGGTTTAAAATGAAATGACCCACTTGGAACCATATAATTCATGGTTTCTTGTTCCACCTTCATACCCTTGTTATATAGTGCCACTTTGCCAAATGGGACATGTTTCTCCATTTCTGTACTAAAATAAACCTACAAAAGAACAGAAGAACACCCAAGGCTTAATTAGTCCTCCAAAGTTCAAACTCTTGCATATACTATGAATATACTCTTGCATATACTGTGAATATAAGCACTACCTTGGTAGAGGGCATATAAAAATATTCTTATAATCTTGGTAAAAGGTGATGGCTCATATGAAGAAAAAGTTTTTATAGTTTCTTTATTTGTGTTCTATTAGTAGCACTACTTTCGTATAGGACATATAAACATAATTAGATAAGTTTGGTAAAAAATAACAGCTCGTAGGAAGGATATGTTTTTGGAGTCTCTTTGTTTGTATTCAATGTTTATGATCCTAGAATGAGACCCATGGACATCGATGAGCTCTCTAATGACCATGTGACCATTGTTACGAGTTTATGTAATCAATAGTGGATATCCTCCATTAGCATTAACTGCTAAGCACATTGGCTCATAAAAACCATGTGGACATCATTTAGCTAAAGGACCATGGAGCTCCCCAATAACCATGTGATTGTTGTGATTCAATGTCCTCAATGGTTGCTCCACATGGTCATTATTTACCGATGTGCTCAATAGTTGATTCCGTTGGAGCTGGCCTCCATCGACTATTAAGCACATTGGCTTATAATGATCATGTGGTAATTAGAGAGCTCATGGACATCCATGGAATTTCCTTCCAATGACCATGTAGTCATTATGAGCCAATATGATCAATAGTAGATGTCCATGGAGGTGAGCTCCATGGACATTACCTCTTGAGCATAGGAACTCATAACAACCTTATTCGTGATCAAGGAGTTGCTAGATCTCCATGGCTTGAAGCTCTTAGATGGTCAACAATTGATGCCATGAAAGTTGAGCCTCCTTCTCATGACCATGTCCATTGGAAGGAGGCTCATGGGCCTCCATTAATGTGAAATCTCAAGCACGTAGGAGATTTAAGAGCTCCCTAAGGATCATGTGACCATTAGGAAAAGGGCCATGGAGATCCAATGAGCTCAAATGTTGATCTCCATGGGGGTGACTTGCATGGACCTTAAATCTTGAGCATATGTTCTCATAAGGACAATGTGTTTATTAGGCAGCAAGGGGAACTGAGGTTGTGAGGTTGGCATAGAGAGTTGTTAGATATGGGAAGTTGAATGTGAGATAGGCCTTGTCATCTTTTGACACTTCTTTTGCTAGTGCAATGGGATCATTAGCTGTTGCAAGGGTGGGATGTTGGCTATGTCATGCCTTGAAAATAATAGTGATGGCCTTTGTAGCAATGGCAACAAACTAGAAATAACCCTAAGCGGAGGACTACCTGTGAGGCATACATGTGCGGATATGTTAGCTGAGCGGATATGATACTAATTTGGAGTTTCTTCCATTGGATAAGCACTCCTACATTGTGGTGATCTTCTGCTTAACACTTATTTCATTAATTTTGAACTTGTCAATGTACAAATTCATTTTTACGTATACTTTTGGACTAGTTTTCGGATAAAATTTAAGAAAAAACCAAATCTTCAAAGCACAGATGAAAACATAAAAACAAGCATTTTTTTAGATATTTTTAAAGGAAATGAAAATTAAATTATAAAATTTAACGCAACCTAGATAAGTTACACGAAAAAAATAAGATTTAGCAGTTGTAAATACTCTTACTATTTATAATGGTGTTGACAAACACCTTCAAAAGTTACAGTATTAAGGAAACTCTCACAATATTTATAAAGAGACTCTCACAATATTTATAAAAGTGTTGACAAACATCAAAAGTTACAATGAGCCTGAGATAAGTTACACCAAAAATTAAGATTCAGTAGATGTAAACTCTCTTAATATTTATAATGGTGTTTAGAAACACCTTCAAAAGCTACAAGTGAACGTAGCAAACTCTCACAATATTTATAAAGGTGTTGACGAACACCAAAAGTTACAATAAGCCTCTCACTGGAAGGCGAATCTATTTCCTCTTGTAATCCTAAATTCAACCCATACAAGGGCTGAGTTCATCTCATCCTCATCGATGTAGTTAAAACTACAGAAGAGAAGTAAGGAGTGATGAATTTTCTCTTGTATGACACTTTGTTTATTCCGAATGGCTTGCACTTCCTGGGGTGGAAATCTTCCATAATGAGCCACATGGACTGCAATTTATCTATTTCACTAGTATCCATACTTATTTTTCCTTTCTCCTCCTTCTCTAAGCCCTTTGGACAAGCAAAGTTGTCCTTCTTGTACTGGCTTAATGGAGCTAGATTTTGCTTTCTCTCCTCCCTCTTCCCATGGTTCTTGGCAATCCATTCTTTGTTGGTGCTAGTGGCTTGCTTGATGGAATTCATTACTTCAAAGAGATCCATGGAAATGAGAGGAGGTAATGAGAGCGAGGAAGCTAGTGAGAGGAGGTTAGGAAAGATGGAAGGAGTATGCTTGAGGAGAGGAGGTAAGGCTACGGGCAAGATGGAAGGAGTAAGCTTGAGGAGAGGACTAAGGTAAGAAGAGCAAAGTGGAAGAAGTGTTTGCTACCGGCGAGATGTAGAAGATGATTGAAATTATTTTGACTTATTAACTCTTCTATAGTATTGAAAATTTTAACAGAATTACTTGATTTTTGATGACCTTTGGTTGTGATGTTAGGTAACACTTAATGAGAATCACGACTTGCCTTCAAGTGAGCCTCTTGCTTAGTTTATTATTTACTACAAGCATTTCCTTTTAGGTTGACATATGATTAAACTAGTTGTCTTTCTCAAGTTTCACGTATATGTCACCAGATATAATTTTTAAAATATAATCCAACTTTGTGTATTGCTAAATTTAGCATATAATAATGTAGCTATTTCTAGTTAGGAAAGTGAAGACAAAAGTTTTAAGGGTGAAAGAGAGAGGTGCCATCATTCATGGACATGGCTTACACGAACTCATGAAGCTTGCAGAGTGAGGAGAAAAGCCATAGCAATATGACACAAAATGGAGCTTGGTGCATAGGCAAGGTTTGCCAAGGGCTATGGACAAGCAAGAGGAATGGAGGGAGAGCCACAGGAAAGAATTGAAATTGGGAGGTAGGAGAAGGAACAAATGAGATAAAGGTAGGGAAGTGAGTATAGTTGTTATGTTCACCGATGAGGGGCAAATAGATGGCCTATTTTGATGGCATGTGGAGGAGTGGAAGGTTTTAAAAATGTGATGCTAAAGGGTATATTGTATGTACAATAGATGAAGAGAGTGTTTTAGAGGAGAAAAATTCATGATTAAATGACAGTAAGGAAAATGAAAGGTGACGATGAGGTGGACAAGTGCAATCCTAATGGTATCTATAAATGTATCCTTCCATTCTATGCTTCAACATGTTGGATAGAATTGAAAGTACCCATTTTCTCTCTCTCTCTCTCTCTCTCTCATGGAGTTTCTTGTACATTTTGAGAATCTGTAGATTATATCATCTTCTTGTATGCACTAGGCTTAGTGGTGGTCATTTCTAATTATCATATTGGTATAAGAGCCTCCAAAAGGTTCTTCTTCTTCTTTCTATAAGAAGCCTGTGATCCCTTCTTGTCCACATCAATTCTCTCTTCATTTTGATATTTCATTATCTCAGCTTGTTCCCTCATTTTGGCCTTGTATCCTCACTCTTCCCTATTGGAAATGGCTTTAAGCATTAGTGGTGGCACCAAGTAGTACAGGCAAGCATTGTAGCGACAAAAGCAAAGTCAACGAGGGATTGCAATGCTGATGATTTGGTGACTAACCTGGATGTCTCTTACAATGACATAGAATGAGGTGTAGCTTAGGCATATTCAAGCAAGAACTACACCTACTCGACTGTAGGCAACTCTATGCCATAAGGAATTGCCTCACGTAGCAGCATGGAGTAGTACTAGGTAGCTAAAACGTGACACAGCTAGGAGCACTAAGGCAAGACACGGCACACACAAAGAGAAGAATGCCAATGACTTATTTAAAGCAAAAAATTCCCAAAATAATGCATAATGTCTCGACTTTGCTAGCACTCACACAGATGTAGAATGCCAACCAATATCTCTTGTATATGTGCTATCTCAGAAAACTTGCTTGCCCTCTCAGAAGCTTCTCCAAAAATCCTCCACAGTTTCGGCAAAGGAGAGAGTCTGAGAGCATGCTAGATTTCAAGGACCATAGCAGAGTCAAGAATTCCTCAAGGCAATACAGTCATATCAACCATCTTCTCTTGTTTTTGACTTGGATGTTAATTCCCACCTAGATGCTACCCTTTAGATCATTTCATCAGGTCCACTGAGTCTCATAAAGCTTTCAAAGTGGCTAAAAGGACTTTTCATGCTTGCTTATAGGCTATACTTTTAGATCATTTCATGAGTTTCTTTTAGTCTTATAGACCCGTTGGTCTTTTAAATACTTTTTATAATCTTTTTGTGACTTTATATATTCCTAAGCCTTGGATTTGGGGTGATGATTTGTCCCACAAAGGTTTTATGGATAACTTTCCATGTTTTCATTTCTCCACCAATGGTTGCATTGAGTTTATGTGATAACGCATAAGACTACCCACAACCTCTTCAACAATTAGTTCCCCTAACTAGGTAATGTGATTGGACTTCAAAGACACAATACATGTCAATCAACATGACAACACAACATGATAACACACAATACATGTGATTGGTTTAAAATGAAATGACCCACTTGGAACCATATAATTCATTGTTTCTTGTTCCACCTTCATACCCTTGTTATATATGGCCACTTTGCCGAATGGGACATGTTTCTCCATTTTTATACTAAAATAAACCTACAAAAGAACACAAGAACCACCAAGGTTTAATTAGTCCTCCAAATTTCAAACTCTTGCATATATTGTGCATAGCACTACCTTGGTAGAGGACATATAAAAATATTCTTATAATGTTGGTAAAAAGTCATAGATCATATGAAGAAAACGTTTTTATGGTTTCTTTATTTGTGTTCTATTAGTAGCACTACTTTCGTACAGGACATATAAAAATAATTAGATAAGTTTAGTAAAAAATAATAGCTCCTAGTAGGACGAATATGTTTTTGGAGTTTCTTTGTTTGTGTTCAATGTTTATGATCCTAGAATGAGGCCCATGGAGATTGATGAGCTCTCTAATGACCACATGTGTGACCATTGTTACGAGTTTATGTGATCAATAATGGATATCCTCCATTAGCATTAGCTATTGAGCACATTGCCTCATAAAAACCACGTAGACATCATTTAGCTAAAGGACCATGGAGCTCCCCAATAACCATGTAATTGTTGTGATATGGTTGCTCCACATGGTCATTATCAACCGATGTGCTCAATAGTTCATGCACTTGGAGTTAACCTCCATGGACATCGACTATTAAGCACATTGGCTCATAATGATCACGCAGTAATTAGGGAGCTCATGGACATCCATGGAATTTCCTTCTAATGACCATGTAGTCATTATGAACCAATATGATCAATAATAGATGTCCATGAAGGTGAGCCCCATGAACATTACCTCTTGAGCACATGCACTCATAACAACCTCGTCGTGATCAAGGACTTGCTCGATCTTCATGGGCCTGAAGCTCTTATAAGATGGTCAACAATTGACAGCCCTAAAAGTTGAGCCTCCTTCTAATGACCATGTCCATTGGAAGGAGGCTCACGGGCCTCCATTGACGTGAACTCTAGAGCACATAGGAGATTTAAGAGCTCCCTAGCCATTAGACTTCAGAAGGGCCATGGAGATCCAATGAGCTCAAATGTTGATCTCCATGGGGGTGACCTGCATGGACCTCAAATCTTGAGCATATGTGCTCATAAGGACCGTGTGTTCATCACAGAGCTCTTGGTCACCTCCATGGATACCTCATGGACATCAAATCTTACCATGTGGTCATTAGGGAGCCTCTATGGACACACACAGGCTCATAATGACCATGTCGTTGTTAGAAAGCTCATGGATCTAGCTAAGCCTCATAAACATTGCTCATAAACATTACTCGAACAAGCGGACTTCTGCTTCTTTCCATGTCTTGCAGCCTCTTTCCCTACTGAACGCACCAGCCTCTTTCCCTACTGAACGCACCAGTAGCATCCTTTAGCTCACGTCGATCGATCTCGCGTAAACCTCTCCCCTGATCATCAAGGTAGGACGTAGCAATCACGCAGAGTCTGGACCAAGTTGTATTAAGGTTCTCCTGGATCAGTTTGCAGTCACAGATACGGGACGTATGCCATCCGTACACAAGTCCATTATAAAACATATATCAGAAGGTGCTAATTAGGAATTCGCCGCCATGAAACGCTAGACGCTTGCGAAGCGCAGACGGTTGCAAAGGCGTCCGCCGTGCTCATGTGCAGCCGTACTACCAGGCTAGCGTGGAGTGATCATCGTTTAACCGCGTCTACCTCTCCTTCATTGTAGAAGATATTGGGACAGAGAAGCTGGGGGCTGAGAGGTAAGGGCGGGTCGATCCTCCACACTTCCTATATGCTGCCGGGAATCGTCAAAGCATGTTGTTTGACCTACATGCAATGGCCTGCTAAGCAGCTTAAGCAGCTAGTTTGCGAGAACAGATATGTGGGAACAGCAAGGGAGAGGCGAATGACTAAAAGGCGGCGGCAAGGCAGAGAATCCACTACATATTGAGAAAAGCTGCCTTGAGTCACAACCACCCGTGGTAGCCGGAGTGGTCAAGAACCAGGCCCTCCCTGCCCTCGGTCCGGGCCCGGATCGAACCTCTCTAATGAACAGTTGCTTAACAAGGGATATAACGAATTCACACCAAAACCTACCTTTTTTATCTTCACTAAACAACCTTGCCTTACACCAATTAAGCACTCCGTCAATTTCTTCGTGCATGTACATTTGAGAATCAATATCTCGAATTCCTTCCTCTATGTGTGGGTCCGTAGGAATATGCTCTTTTGGTATTTCTAGCACATTCTTTTCTCAAGCAATTGTTCACATCCTCGTTGCCCCCCTCCTCATAGCAAATACCCTTTGGTTTCTTAGGCCAATCTCTTATGAGAATGATGTTCTACAGTACCATAAGATTCTCTTTGAGCGGAACTAACTAAATTAAAAGCTGATTGAAACGATTGTGCAAAATTAGCGGACATGGCATTTCATTAGTTTGACACGATGCTATATAAAAGAGGAAATGGGAGTGGGCTCTAATGTTTGAGCCGATAACGCATTCATCGAAGATAGCACATAACATAAAAATCATATGATTTTAAATTATTCCGTTCTAGAAGGATTGAATTCCAGAATGTCTTCAGCGTGCATATTGTCTGTAGCATACCCACTATCGAAACTACCCCAAGAATACCCAAGGAAAGCGAAAAGGAAATGAAAAGGATCATTAATCTTTGCATACAAGCTTCATATTTACAAGGACATCGTTTTAAACCACATGGATCCATCAGTGCCCCCATCCAGCTACGGCCACTCATAGAAGGCTCTATCGAAGTTCTATGAGGCAAGGTTAGGTCTGCCTATAAATGTAAAATCATACAAAAGTCAAAGAGTAGAAGCCGCTCAATATGAAACAAATACTCTAGGCGATGCATTGTCTTGCCTAGTCCTTACATTCTCAAGGCTCCCCAACCTAAGCTCAAAAATGAGAGAGTGTCAAGAATGCTTAATTATACTCAAGAGCATTGAAAGGGTACTAGACTTCGAGTTCTATGATGGAAGGATCCGAAAGGGGCTTGCTATGTCCTCGCTATGTCTAATTTAGGAAAAAACATTCTGATATAGTGGGTGGTCACTAGTAGGTTTCGTATGCCCTATGGGAGAGGGATCCATGAGCATTGGGGAGATCATTCTATAGCATCAAATATTTCTCTAGAGTGAAGACTACTGTTCCACAAATGACCCCTACTCTATCTCAAAGTGTTCAAGTCAACCGTGTACCTCTATTAGGTGGTGTAGTCTACGACAATGACTTGGGTTAGAATCTTCATTGTGTAATGCAATGAAAGAAAGTAATTCTTTATAATGATGGAAAAAATGATTAATATATACGCTCTTGCACACCTTGTTTTGTTTCTTTTGTTAAGAGGGTGTGGATTGGTGAAAGTAATAATATATGGGTTTGTCGCATCAAGATTTGGTACTGGGTCACCAGGTTTGGTTAGTTATGATCTTTGCTTAGTTATAAAGAGTTAAAATGCTATTGGTATGTCTCTTTGGGCATGGGAGACCTAAATTTCTCAAAAGGAAAATGGCCAAGAAGTCTCAGGCTTGTGAAAAAGAGAGTAGCCTATGTGCCAATGCTGAAAAGGACCAGGAACTTCTACTCAATATCAGATATTTGATAGCTTTAATTTCTTGAAAGATAACTCTTCCAAGTATTACCATTTTCCTCAAATTTTATGGGGATTCTATCAATTGACCATGGTTAATGAAGCATTATAATGAAGTTATGATGGTGATGTGCCACTTGGGTATTGTCACACACATTTCTCTGGCTTACTCACACTATGGTTTGGGTGTCTCATCCTATGTTCTCCTCTCTTCTATTCACATCAACCTGCGACTGTTGTTCATTCTCGTTACGATGGTTGCTTGTTCTTCTACTATTTGTAAAGGTGACACCTTCTCTTTCAATATAGGATTCTCTATGACAACATGACCATTTCTTAAAGCAATATCTTGTCACTCACTAGAAGATCACTTCTATCTCAAATCAACCCAAGTAATAATTTGAGATTCCATAAATTAACTTTTGCTTTAGTCTCTCTTACAACACATAATTCCATTTCGTGTTTTGTCCCTCAAACTATCGAAGCACCACTTAATATTCTTCCGCTTTGGCATCCAAATTCCTACTAGTAGCCACCAATAGCTATTGATTGTCTTATTTAGTTGTTTTGATTTTTGACTGAAATTTTATATTCTCTTGGTTTAGAGCCTTATTCTCTAAATAACTTTATTTCATTGTCTTCTATTTCATCTCCTACTGATCTTAAATGATTTCTTTGCAAATGGATTACTTTAGTAGCATTCAACATGGATGTCAATGAGTGTGATGGTTTCTTTTCTTTACCTAGTTTTAGCGTCTACTTCTTGTGCAGGTTGAGCTCGAATTGTATTTAGGTCTAGCATTTGTTCTGTATATATTATCATCTCAACCGCTCCTTCCACAACTAGCATTGTGATCTCGACTTTGTTGGTGTCTTGTACTACTGAGTTTGCCTAGTCAATTTGTTTAGAGGGAGCACCATTATAAATGCATACATTATTACTCCTTTTGGGAGCCCAAGGACCATTAAAACAAGGCATTTTGGGCCGTTTTAGATAGAGTGTTCAAGGATTTTTGTTCGTGTGTGTACCATTTGGCATACTAGGCATTAAGGATAACCTCTTTCTTACTTTCCAGTAAAGACAAAAAAATCTGATTTCCCTTGTAACTATTGAGAGAGAAGAAGAAGAGATGATAGACACACCAAATAGACTCCCAAAGAGTGATTCATATTGATCACTAGTTACACATATATAGGTGAGACCTAGTTCAAGTTAGGGCAAGCTATATATAGCTCTAACACCCCCACTCAAACAAAGGTCTCTAGCTATGGATGAAAAAACCCTTGGGAGCACAAGGGAAAAATCGGAGCTCGTATATACAAGTATACAAGCTGATCATTTGTATAATTATTTACAAGTATGTAATGCAGATGTGCATTTATATACAAAAGGTCACCCATAGGTGTGTTAATCTTAGAAGAGAGAAGCTACAAGAACTCCAGGTTCTAATCGTAGCGTTCTAATCGTAGCATTGTGAAGCGTGCCTTACTAAGTCCTTTAGTGAGAATATCTACAATCATCTGAGAAGTGGGACAATGGGCAATCATTATGATCCCTTTCTTCACTTCATGTCTGACATAATGGTAATGAACAACAATATGTTTGGATTTGTTATGTTGAACATAGTCTTTAGCCAGACTTATTGCACTTTGATTATCACATCTGAGAGGAGTACTAGATGATGGAGGATGACCAATATCTATAAGAAATTATCGCATCCAAACCAATTCTCGAGCTACTAGAGAAGCCGCTACATACTCACATTCTGTGGTAGAAAAAACGACACAATGTTGCTTCTTACTTGCCCAAGAGACCAAGCAACCATTGAAAAAGAAGCAATTACCGCTTGTAGACCACATAGAGAAGTGAGAGCTTATCCCAAAAGATCAACCATTGCATGATCAATGATTTCAAAGACATTAACACAATCATGAGTAGAACCATGTTCAAAATCAATAGGCAAATCAACATAAATATCAACACTATCATTAGAGGCCTATGTATGTGCAGGATGCAAATCAAGATTATCAACACATTGCTCTGCAGATGGAGAAGCAGTGATGCCATCAGATGAACGAGTAGTAATGACATCAGAAGTGGAATCATTATCAAATAGAAAAGGATATCCGATGGGCATAATACTTTTCGTACGCCTCAACCTAGGCAGTATTGAAATGTTCTCAAAGAGGCACACCCATCCGATAAGTACTTGGTCAGATAACACACCTAAGGGCGTGTTTTTTTGCGGATGTACATATCACTAGAGAAAAAATGGTGTATAAGGCGTGATCCACCATGCAAAGCATATCCGATTGTGACAATACTTTGCACGCACCTATACGTAGTTGAAACAGACTTGTGTACAAAGTGGAGCCCCTATCCGATAAGTACTTGTTTGAATACAGCCATCCCATAAGTGCTGATCGGATAACATACCTAGCAACGTGTTTGTTTACAGATGTGCATGACACTCGAGCAAAAATAGTATTTAATGCTCGATCGACCATGCAAAGGATATCCGATGGGCACAACACTTTTCATAGTTGAAACGGACTTGCGTGCAAAGTGGAGCCCCCATCCGATAAGTACTTGTTTGATTAACACACCTAGGACCATGTTTTTTCATGGTTGTGCATGACACTAAGGCAAAAACGTTGTTTTATGCTTGATCGACAATGCAAAGCATATCTGATGGGCACAATACTTTGCACACACCTTCAACTAGGTGGAATTGACTTACATGCAAAGTAGCACTCCCATCCCATACGTGCTTGATCGGATAACATACCTAGCAGCATGTTTTTTTACGGATGTGCATGACACTAGAGCAAAAATAGTATTTATTGCTCGATCGATCATGCAAAGGATATCCGATGGGCACAACACTTTTTGTATGCCTCAACCTAGGTGGTATTAGAATGTTCTCAAAGAGGCACACCCATTCGATAAGTACTTGGTCAGATAACACACCTAAGGGCGTGTTTTTTTGCGGATGTGCATATCACTCGGGAAAAAATGGTGTATAATGCATGATCGACCATGCAAAGCATATCCGATGGTGACAATACTTTGGACGCACCTCAACATAGTTGAAACGGACTTGGGTGCAAAGTGGAGCGCCCATCCGATAAGTACTTATTTGAATAACACACCTAGGGCTGTGTTTTTATATGGTTGTGCATGACACTAAGGCAAAAACTGTGTTTTATGCTTGATCCACAATGCAAAGCATATCCAATGGGTATAATACTTTGCACACACCTTCAACCAGGTGGAATTGACTTACATGCAAAGTGGCATTCCCATCACATAAGTACTTGATCGGATAACACACCTAGCAGCGTGTTTTTTTTACGGATGTGCATGACACTAAGGCAAAAATGGTATTTAATGCTCGATATACCATGCAAAGAATATCCGATGGGAACAATACTTTTCCTACACCTTAACCTAGGTGGTGTTGAAATTTTGTCAAAGAGGCACACCCATCCGATAAGTACTTGGTCAGATAACATACCTAAGGGCGTGTTTTTTTACAGATGTGCATATCACTACAGGAAGAACATTGTATAATGCGTAATCGACCATACAGAGCATATCCGATGGTGACAATACTTTGCACGCATCTCAACCTAGTTGAAACAGACTTGTGTGAAAAGTCGAGCCCCCATCCAATAAGTACTTGTCTGATTAACACACTTAGGACCGTGTTTTTTCATGGTTGTGCATGACACTAAGCCAAAAATAGTGCTTTATGCTTGATCGACAATGCTTGTTATGCCCTACAATACATCCAACAAATCATTTATAGCATGGGACAAAGATGAGACTTATGCAACAGACATTATCAAGAATACAAAGTGCACCACCTTGGATTTTAATACAGTGGACATTTTACAAATGAGATCATTTGCAAATAAGACTGTAGCAGAAGGTGAAGTATTGGGATTTGAACAAGTGGAGCAATGGTCATTTGCACAGATGAGGACTTTAAAAGTCACTGATGATGGTATGGTTGATAACATAACATCCTTATGTGATCCCTACTATGAGGTAGGCAAGAATATGAGATGGAGCATGCAATTTTTAAACATGAGAAAGATGCACATGGTTTTCAATGATAAAGACAAGGTATACTACAATATCAAAGGACCTAAAAAGCATGCCCATGTCCCAAGCTCTATCACTTCAAATGTGAATGATTTCAATATACTCAATTATAGAAGTGACATCTTATCTGGAGTGGATGAGTTCATTGGTTTCGAGAAACAAAATGACTTTAGAAGCGAAGCCTTATCTGGGGTGGATGAATTCTTGCACAGTGAGAAGGGCAAAGGTTTCAATAGCGATGTCTTGTCAAGTGTGGATGAGTTCATGCATATTAACAAACCTAGTGTCAATCAAGCTTGTGGATTTGTGAAAGCCATGCAAGATGTCCCAATGAGTGATGTTCTCTCAGGAGTGGAAGAGTTTCAAGGTTCTCAATACTCTCGTAGAATATTGAATTCATTGGATGGCCCTAAGAGTATGTTAAAAACGAGGATGAGATCAACAGAGGATTATTCAATATTTAACTTTGATTGTGATATGGCCAAGGATGCAACGACCAATCATGGATGCTTGGTTACAAACAAATGTGAGGAGAAGAAGTGCATAAATATAGATAACAACGTGCATGAGGAACGAAAATGATCATACATATGCATGAAGAGAAAGCGAATCCAGGCAGATCCACAAAAGCAACCAAAGAGAAAGAGTAATGAAGGAGGAGAAAATGTTAAATGCATTGGGATATCTATGTTGCAAGCGAAGATGTATGCGCTTCATTGATCTTGCAGACATCAGGGAATGTAGAGGACACGTGTGGCAAAGAAGAGGAAGCGAAAGAAATGAATACCTTCTCACAAGTCTCTCTTGCTTTCTTCAGAATGGCAATAAACGGCTAAGTTCAAGACAAAAGGTAAAAGCTCTCTAAATGGAAAAAGGATTTGCAATAAGGCATATCGCAATATTACTGGATTATCCCATCGTACATATTGCGATTTAGTCACCAAGGCAAAGGGCGGCAACAAATTTAGCATTCACAGTAATAGAGGAAGGTCCAAATCAAGAATCTCAATTGTCAGGGCAGCAACAATTTTGCAAGACTTCATACATGAAAATGCTTTACCTCAACCCCATATATCTACCAAATTCCCTAACGGTGACACAATCACTGAGATGCACCTTCCAATGGGCTTGACAAAGCTCGAAGTATTTGACTCTATTACAGAAAAGCAAAGGCAAAGAGGGGATGCCGTAGCTTCTTCTCATACTTTCTATAGTCTTTGGAAGAAGAACTTTGGATATATTAAAATCCCAAGGAGGCAAAAAATGTCAAAGTGCAATGTCTGTGATGATTTAAAGCGAGCGATTGAGAGTGCAACATGTCCAAATCAAAGGGAATTATACAAAAAAAACTTAAAATCTCATTGACATGACCTTATTCGACATTCCAGACAAAAATATGCATTTTGGAAGGAGCAAGCTATTTCGCATCCCGATGACTACATGTGCCTTATTGTAGATGGCATGGATCAGAATACAACAACATTGCTTCGTTTTGTTGCCAATCCACCTAAATTACAAGGAAAGCACTTTCTAAAGACACATCTATGTGGAGTGTTAGTGCATGGAATTAAGTTCTTTGTAGATATATGGATTGATTCCTTGCATCTACATGATAGCAATCAAGTTGTAACATCTATTATAAAGGCAATTCGCAATGTACATGCAGAAAAGGTCGCTTACCAACAACTTTGAGAATACAAGCTGATAATTGCTGGCGAGAAAATAGGAATGTACTCATGTTTGCATTCTGCTCCATGTTAGTTGCTCATCGAATCTTCAATGAGGTCGAATGTGGATTTTTGTATATTGGGCATACACATGAGGATACCGATCAGGTTTTTAGCACAGTCTCAAGAGAGCTTAAATGCAAGGATGTGGAGACAATAGATGACTTGGTAAGAAGATGTGGCAGGCAAGTTGGTGGTCACAAGGAAAGTACAGTATGTGAGAGGCTCGAAAGAATGTATGATTGGAAGAGCTTCATTCTACCTTTCATACAAACAGGTGGTGATGCATTGACAGGTCATACCAATCCACACTACTTTCATTTTTTTTTAAAGGATGAAAAACCCATAATGCAATGGCAACAGTATTCTCATGATACAAAATGGGAACCTGAAGAACCTTATAGTCTCTTAACTTTAATTTCCAGGAAGGAAAGGTATCCAACATGGGCTCCTATACAAGAATTCAATGAGAGGTCTAACTGTGAAATAGAAGGATTAAAAGCCTTTATTACATACAAAGAGGAAATGCTCCGGAGATATCCTGATTCGAAGCCTACTTGGAGAGAACACACTCCCACTGTAATTAACAAGACACAAAATTTAATAAAGGACCTTGAGAGAATGCGAGGCTCAAAGGATGTCAAGGAAGAATGCAATATGTTTTGGCCAAATGCTCATAACGATTTGCGCCCAGATCCAATCTTTGAAAATGAATTTGTATCATTACTCCCACATCCATATTGTGGACCGAAGAAGAGAGAGTTTATGCCATAAGTAGATATAGAGGTCGATTGTTTTGTTGTGGTTCGGCCATCGGATGATGAATATGAGAATGTGAAGCTTTGGGTTGCAAAAGTAGTTGATGTGCAAAGAGATGACCAAGGGAGAGCTACAACATTTACAGCGGTATGGTATGAGCCAAAGGGCAGGAAGGAGAATATGGATAACAACACATTGTATACTAATTGTATAATGAAGGAGTGGGTCCCAAATGATGAAGCAGTCTCTCAATTTTCGACAGAGACAATCATAGTGTCTTGGCATTCAAGGGCAAAGAAATCAAAGAAGCGCATTGGATATGAGGTAGAAGGAAAAATAAAAATACCACAGCAAACTAATTTGCATATACATGAATTTTTAAGGATGCTCGCCATGGAGGAAGTAGAAGGAGACAGCGCAAATGAAGAATGTCCATGATTTTAAAAAGCTTTGTATTGAAGTCCATTGAAGGATTTTATTTGGGTACTAGGCAAGAAGCCAATCCAAGACAATTATAATCAGAGTCATCACCTCCTATATCAAATGAGAGTCAAAATATGCACTGGATGTCACCCAAGGGTCAAGGCTTGCCAAGACAATAGGGAGTTAATGCAGATGGCACCTGGCAAGGGACTATCACATTGAGCAATAAGACAATGGGGAATCAATGCACCCAAGGGGCAAGGCTTGGCAAGATAACTTGTTGGAGTTAATGCAGATGGCACTTGTATTTTACACTGGATGTCACCCAAGGGTCAAGGCTTGGCAAGACAATAGGGACTTAATGCAGATGGCACCTGGCAAGGGACTATCGCATTGAGCAATAAGACAATGGGGAGTCAATGCACCCAAGGGGCAAGGCTTGGCAAGACAAGTGGGAGTCAAATTATGCAGATGGCACCTGGCAAGGGACTATCCTGACATTGAGCAATAAGACAATGGGGAGTCAAATTATGCAGATGGCACAAATTGAGGCTCTTTAAGAGCAACAATTTAAATTGTAAACATATGTTCAATCCAGATCAAATTGGATATAAAGACTCTAGCTGAGAGCAACATCTCTCAATGTAACCATATAATAATAGCTATAATTGCTATTATACCTCTTTGGTTCAATACAAAACTTGGGTCTTATGGCATCATGTCTTTTTTCTATTTATTAAAAGTTTTAAAAATTTTGTGCATATTGCAAGTGACAATGTTATTTTCATGAAATATTTAAGTCTCCTTTCATGGATTTATAAATTTATCACGTCAAGGAAAAATATTAAAAATTCTTGCATGTTGGTGCAAAAGTATAGATTGAAAAAACAATATTTTTATGTGAATATGATAGTGCCACAAAGTGAACTTTTGATTTGGGAAGAATATTTTCAGAAACTAAAATTTTGATTTGGGAAGGATATTTTCACAAAGTAAAGTTTTCATTTGGGAAGGATTTTTGGGCTTCGTCCAAAAACAACACAAAAAGTCCAAAATTAATGAAATAAGTGTTCTTCAAAAGTTACAGTAATAAGGAAACTCTCACAATATTTATAAAGAAACTCTCACAATATTTATAAAAGTGTTGATGAACACCAAAAGTTACAGTAAGCCTGAGATAAGTTACACCAAAAATTAAGATTCAGTAGATGTAAACTCTTAATATTTATAATGGTGTTTAGAAACACCTTCAAAAGCTACAAGTGGACATAGCAAACTCTCACAATATTTATAAAGGTGTTGACAAACACCAAAAGTTACAATAAGCCTCTCACTGGAAGGCGAATCTATTTCCTCTTGTAATCCTAAATTCAACCCATACAAGGGCTAAGTTCATCTCATCCTCATCGATGCAGCTAAAACTATAGAAGAGAAGTAAGGAGTGATGAATTTTCTCTTGTATGACACTTTGTTTATTCTGAATGGCTTGCACTTCCTGGGGTGGAAATCTCCCATAATGAGCCACATGGAATGCAATTTATCTATTTCACTAGTATCCATACTTATTTTTCCTTTCTCCTCCTTCTCTAAGCGCTTTGGACAAGCAAAGTTGTCCTTCTTGTACTGGGTTAACGGAGCTAGATTTCGCTTTCTCTCCTCCCTCTTCCCGTGGTTCTTGGAATCCATTCTTTGTTGGTGCTAGTGGCTTGCTCGATGGAATCCATTACTTCAAAGAGATCCATGGAAATGAGAGGAGGTAATGAGAGCGAGGAAGGTAGTGAGAGGAGGTAAGGAAAGATGGAAGGAGTATGCTTAAGGAGAGGAGGTAAGGCTATGGGCAAGATGGAAGGAGTAAGCTTGAGGAGAGGAGTAAGGTAAAAAGAGCAAAGTGGAAGAAGTGTTTGCTACCGGCGAGATCTAGAAGATGATTGAAATTATTTTGACTTATTAACTCTTCTATAGTATTGAAAATTTTAAGAGAATTACTTGATTTTTGATGACCTTTGGTTGTGATGTTAGGTAACACTTAATGAGAATCATGACTTGCCTTCAAGTGAGCCTCTTGCTTAGTTTATTATTTACTACAAGCATTTCCTTTTAGGTTGACATATGATTAAACAAGTTGTCTTTCTCAAGTTTCACGTATATGTCACCAGATATAATTTTTGAAATATAATCCAACTTTGTGTATTGCTAAATTTAGCATATAATAATATAGCTATTTCTAGTTAGGAAAGTGAAGACAAAAGTTTTAAGGGTGAAAGAGAGAGGTGCGATCATTCATGGACATGGCTTACACGAATGCATGAAGCTTGCAGAGTGAGGAGAAAAGCCATAGCAATATGACACAAAATGGAGCTTGGTGCGCAGGCAAGGTTTGCCAAGGGCTATGGACAAGCAGGAGGAATGGAGGGAGAGCCACAAGAAAGAATTGAAATTGGGAGGTAGGAGAAGGAACAAATGAGATTAAGGTAGGGAAGTGAGTATAGTTGTGGTGTTCACCGATGAGGGGTGAATAGATGGCCTATTTTGATGGCATGTGGAGGAGTGGAAGGTTTTAAAAATGTGATGCTAAAGGGTATATTGTATGTACAATAGATGAAGAGAATGTTTTAGAGGAGAAAAATCATGATTGGATGACAGTAAGGAAAATGAAAGGTGAAGATGAGGTGGACAAGTGCAATCCTAATGGTATCTATAAATGAATCCTTCCATTCTATGCTTCAAGGTGTTGGATAGAATTGAAAGTACCCATTTTCTCTCTCTCTCTCATGGAGTTTCTTGTACATTTTGAGAATCCGTAGATTATATCATCCTCTTGTATGCACTAGGCTTAGTGGTGGTCATTTCTAATTTTCATATTGTTATAAGAGCCTCCAAAAGGTTCTTCTTCTTCTTTGTATAAGAAGCCCATGATCCCTTCTTGTCCACATCAACTCTCTCTTCATTTTGATATTTCATTATCTTAGCTTGTGCCCTCATTTTGGCCTTGTATCCTCACTCTTCCCTATGGGAAATGGCTTTGAGCATTAGTGGTAGCACCAAGTAGTACAGGCAAGCATTGTAGTGATAAAAGCAAAGTCAACGAGGGATTGCAATGCTGATGATTTGGTGACTAACGTAGATGTCTCTTACAATGACATAGAATGAGGTGTAGCTTAGGCATACTCAAGCAAGAACTACACTTACTCGACTGTAGGCAACTCTATGCCATAAGGAATCGCCTCAGGTAGCAGCATGGAGTAGTACCAGGTAGCTAAAACATGACACAACTAGGGGCACTAAGGCAAGACACTTGACACACACAAAGAGAAGAATGCCAATGACTTATTCAAAGAAAAAATTCCCAAAATAATGCATATTGTCTCGACTGTGCTAGCACTAACACAGATCTAGAATGCCAACCAAGATCTCTTGTATATGTGCTATCTCAGGAAACTTGCTTGCCCTCTCAGAAGCTTCTCCAAAAATCCTCCACAGTTTCAGCAAAGGAGAGAGTCTGAGAGCATCCTAGATTTCAAGGACCATGGCAGAGTCCAAAATTCCTCAAGGCAATACAATCATATCAACCATGAATCCTTGTCAGTATAGCTGGACACACAATTCGTGTCTATGATAATCTTCGTTAAGAGTCTACTTTTTTTTGTTTTCTCTTGGTTTTCTTTTTACTTTGGCTAAGGTTGAGAACGTGCTAACTTACAACCACATGTCACATAATTATATTTTTGTAAGCACAAAGAGTACTCTACATATGAATAGTCATAACATGTCATCCAAACTTTGACTTTCTATACTTTTAGATTTCCAAAGATCGAAAAATGATCAAGAAATCATGTTCTACACATTAAGCACATCAAATTTGTATTGTAGTTTCTAAAGATTGAATTCATCCAAACCACTCTTTCATTGAATTCTATTTTTTTAAATAAGATTTCCTTAGGCACTAATGATGTAGAGAATGAAGCTAAGAAGAAATGTATTTGAGAGAATGACATCCTACCTTATTGAGGAGGATCCCACAAAAGTGCAAAAATTTTCACATCCTTGCTACACCTCTGCCTAATGAGCCTTCTGTATAAGCATCCTTCCTTGACACCTTTTGCTATTAGCTAACATCTTTTGGATTTATCTCTGATAGTGCATTCATCATCGTCAAAGATGACTTTGTAATTGTGTTCTGTCATTTGGCCTACTGACAAAAGGTTCTTGCTGAGCTTCGGAACATAGAGCACATATTTTACTAATACTTTCGTACCAGTGAAATTGTTCATAGGGATAACACCTGTCCCTTGAACCGAATTTGGCATATTGTCTACTGTGTAGATGATATTTTTCTGACCTTTTAATGGTTTCATTTCTGTGAACCATTTCTTATGATTTGTCATGTGAGATGATGCACCGCTATCGATGTACCAAGTATCCTATTCGACTTGGTCGACTTGATAGCTGTAATCCTCTTTGGGATTAAAATCAGTGCCTGAGTACACCCTGAGTACACTGTATCAGTTTGATGCATTTCCTCGCTTGCAAGAAACATATTCCCATGTTCATTTGCAAAATGACTGTGACTAGAATGTCCACCACAATGATTTCCTCTGCCTCGGGAATTCCCTCGATTACTGCTGGATTGACAACCTTGGTCATACTGCTTCTTGCGGCAATCTCTTTCATAGTGTCCAAACTTGTGACATTAGTTACACTGAATGTTTGAAACATTGGTGGATGCATTTCCTCGTCCTTGAAATCTTCCTTAGTTGGAATGATTTCCTCTTTGCTGATTCTGATGTTGCTGAGAATGATGATGATGCTGACTTTGATTTTTTTCCTGATGATGACCACTTTTCTTATATGATCTACCACTGCCTTTGCCTTTGCCTTTGCCTTTGCCTCTGTCTAAAGCTATGAATGCCTGATCATTAGAATGACCTTTACGTGCTTGAATGGCTTGAGTCCTGAGTTCTTCACCAAGTAGGACTGACTGAAGTTCTTCTAGTGTCGGAATTTGTTGTTGAATGGCAATACTCTAAACTAGATTCTCGTATCCCTCTCCTAGTCCATTCAAAATAACTTGAACCATTTCTATGGGGTTCATAGTCTATCCTGCTGCTGCAAGTTGATTGTTGTAGTCTTTTATGCGGAGTACATAAGCATGACCCGTTTCACTATTGTTGCAGAAACTTTGGTTGATCTAGTTTCTCAAGGTGAGAACCTTGGATGTGTTCTTGGACTCGTAGAGAGTTGCAAACATATCCCATACTTCTTTCGATGTCTTGACTGTGTTGAGCTGTCCTACCATGACATCTTGCACATTCTTCTTGATCAGATGATAGGCATACTTGTCTTTCTTATCCCATTCTGCTTGAGCTCGGGCAATAGCAGGATCTCCTACTGGTGCGAAAACTATTTGTCTAGATGTAGATCCCGTTGCTAGTGTTGTGACAATAGATGGAGGAGAGCTACTTGTGGCTGAATCATCCAATGGTCTAGGTGTAGACCCATCGATGTACTCCCATTTGTCCTGAAGTACAAGAATGGTCTCCATTCGGTTTTTCCATGTACCATAATTAGAGTTGTCTAACTTAGCAGATGTCTCCAGATTGAGGTTGCTAGTCATAGACATGGTGTAAGAAATGTACTCAAAAGTGTCATGAAAATCTCTATATGAATCAAATGCAAATCCACTGACTATGCCAAGTGAAATCTCTAAACCATCGATGAAGATAGAACTGCAATATATAAAATATGATCTATATTACAAGGCTTGTGGCAATGATGTCGGCAATAGCCAAAAGGCTTTACAAGGCTAAAATGATGTGCACAATGTTGTAAGATAGCCAAATAGGCTTTACAATGGTGGCATGTGTGTGTGAAATCAAGTGCTATCTACCCACTAAAACAATCTGCAATGCCTCTGTACTCTCTGAAGTCTGCTCACTGAACTGATGAACATAAAGTTTCAGGTAATCTAATGATGTGAAACCATATGTGAGTGTATGGACTGACTTCGAGTAGGTACTAGTCGGGAATTTTGGGCATGGCTTAGATTGGCAACTTGGGGAAATTCAAAGCGTCCCCTTTATGGCGATCTAGCACAAGAACACCCAAGGTTTGATTAGTCCTCCAAATTTCAAACTCTTGCATATATTGTGCATAGCACTACCTTGGTAGAGGACATATAGAAATATTCTTATAGTCTTGGTAAAAAGTCATAGATCATATGAAGAAAACGTTTTTATGGTTTCTTTATTTGTGTTCTATTAGTAGCACTACTTTCATATAGGACATATAAAAATAATTAGATAAGTTTGGTAAAAATTAATAGCTCCTAGTAGGAAGAATATGTCTTTGGAGTTTCTTTGTTTGTGTTCAATGTTTATGATCCTAGAATGAGGCCCATGGACATTGATGAGCTCTCTAATGACCACATGTGTGACCATTGTTACGAGTTTATGTGATCAATAGTGGATATACTCCATATGCATTAGCTGTTGAGCACATTGCCTCATAAAAACCACGTAGACATCGTTTAGCTGAAGGACCATGAGGCTCCCCAATAACCATGTGATTGTTGTGATTCAATGTCCTCAATGGTTGCTCCACATGGTCATTATCAATCGATGTGCTCAATAGTTCATGCCCCTGGAGCTGACCTCCACGGACATCGACTATTAAGCACATTGGCTCATAATGATCACGCGGTAATTAGGGAGCTCATGGACATCTATGGAATTTCCTTCTAATGACCATGTAGTCATTATGAACCAATATGATCAATAATAGATGTCCATGGAGGTGAGCTCCATGAACATTACCTCTTGAGCACATGCACTCATAACAACCTCGTTGTGATCAAGGACTTGCTCGATCTCCATGGGCCTGAAGCTCTTATAAGATGGTCAACAATTGACAGCCCTAAAAGTTGAGCCTCTTTCTCACGACCATGTCCATTGGAAGGAGGCTCACGGGCCTCTATTGACGTGAACTCTAGAGCACATAGGAGATTTAAGAGCTCCCTAAGGATCATGTGGCCATTAGACTTCAGAAGGGCCATGGAGATCCAATGAGCTCAAATGTTGATCTCCATGGGGGTGACCTGCATGGACCTCAAATCTTGAGCATATGTGCTCATACGGACCATGTGTTCATCACGGAGCTCTTGGTCACCTCCATGGATACCTCATGGACATCAAATCTTACCATGTGGTCATTAGGGAGCCTCTATGGACACACACAGGCTCATAATGACCATGTCGTTGTTAGAAAGCTCATGGATCGCTCATAAACATTACTCGAACAAGCGGACTTCTGCTTCTTTCCATGTCTTGCAGCCTCTTTCCCTACTGAACGCACCAGCCTCTTTCCCTACTGAACGCACCAGTAGCATCCTTTAGCTCACGTCGATCGATCTCGCGTAAACCTCTCCCCTGATCATCAAGGTAGGACGTAGCAATCACGCAGAGTCTGGACCAAGTTGTATTAAGGTTCTCCTGGATCAGTTTGCAATCACAGATACGGGACGTATGCCATCCGTACACAAGTCCATTATAAAACATATATCAGAAGGTGCTAATTAGGAATTCGCCGCCATGAAACGCTAGACGCTTGCGAAGCCCAGACGGTTGCAAAGGCGTCCGCCGTGCTCCTGTGCAGCCGTACTACCAGGCTAGCGTGGAGTGATCATCGTTTAACCGCGTCTACCTCTCCTTCATTGTAGAAGATATTGGGACAGAGAAGCTGGGGGCTGAGAGGTAAGGGCGGGTCGATCCTCCACACTTCTTATATGCTGCCGGGAATCGTCAAAGCATGTTGTTTGACCTACATGCAATGGCCTGCTAAGCAGCTTAAGCAGCTAGTTTGCGAGAACAGATATGTGGGAACAGCAAGGGAGAGGCGAATGACTAAAAGGCGGCGGCAAGGCAGAGAATCCACTACATATTGAGAAAAGCTGCCTTGAGTCACAACCACCCGTGGTAGCCGGAGTGGTCAAGAACCAGGCCCTCCCTGCCCTCGGTCCGGGCCCGGATCGAACCTCTCTAATGAACAGTTGCTTAACAAGGGATATAACGAATTCACACCAAAACCTACCTTTTTTATCTTCACTAAACCACCTTGCCTTACACCAATTAAGCACTCCGTCAATTTCTTCGTGCATGTACATTTGCTTAACAAGGGATATAACGAATTCACACCAAAACCTACCTTTTTTATTTTCACTAAACAACCTTGCCTTACACCAATTAAGCACTCCGTCAATTTCTTCGTGCATGTACATTTGCGAATCAATATCTCGAATTCCTTCCTCTATGTGTGGGTCCCTAGGAATCTGCTCTTTTGGTATTTCTAGCACATTCTTTTCTCAAGCAATTGTTCACATCCTTGTTGCCCCCCTCCTAATAGCAAATACCCCTTGGTTTCTTAGGCTAATCTCTTATGAGAATGATGTTCTACAGTACCATAAGCTAAAGGTTTGATTCTCTTTTAGCGGAACTAACTAAATTAAAAGCTGATTGAAACGATTGTGCAAAATTAGCGGACATGGCATTTCATTAGTTTGACACGATGCTACATAAAAGAGGAAATGGGAGTGGGCTCTAATGTTTGAGCCGATAACACATTCATCGAAGATAGCACATAACATGAAAATCATATGATTTTAAATTATTCCGTTCTAGAAGGATTGAATTCCAGAATGTCTTCAGTGTGCATATTGTCTGTAGCATACCCACTATCGAAACTACCCCAAGAATACCCAAGGAAAGCGAAAAGGAAATGAAAAGGATTCAATCTTTGCACACAAGCTTCATATTTACAAGGACATCCTTTTAAACTTCATGGATCCATCAGTGCCCCCATCCTACGGCCACTCATAGAAGGCTCTATCGAAGTTCTATGAGGCAAGGTTAGGTCTGCCTATAAATGTGAAATCATACAAAAGCCAAAGAGTAGAAGCCGCTCAATATGAAACAAATACTCTAGGTGATGCCCTGTCTTGCCTAGTCCTTACATTCTCAAGGCTCCCCAACCTAAGCTAAAAAATGAGAGAGTGTCAAGAATGCTTAATTATACTCAAGAGCATGGAAAGGGTACTAGCCTCCGAGTTCTACGGTGGAAGGATCCGAAAGGGGCTCGCAATGTCCTCGTTATGTCTAATTTAGGAAAAAACATTCTGATATAGTGGGTGGTCACTAGTAGGTTCCGTATGCCCTGTGGGAGAGGGATCCTTGAGCATTGGGGAGATCATTCTATAGCATCAAATATTTCTCTAGAGTGAAGAAGACTGTTCCTCAAATGACCCCTCCTCTATCTCAAAGTGTTCAACTCAACCGTGTACCTCTATTAGGTGGTGTAGTCTACGATAATGACTTGGGTTAGAATCTTCATTGTGTAATGCAATGAAAGAAACTAATTCTTTATAATGATGGAAAAAATGTTTAATATATACGCTCTTGCACACCTTGTTTTGTTTTTTTTGTTAAGAGGGTGTGGATTGGTCAAAGTAACAATATATAGGTTTGTCCCATCAAGATTTGGTACTGGGTCACTAGGTTTGGTTAGTTATGATCTTTGCTTAGTTATAAAGAGTTAAAATGCTATTGGTATGTCTCTTTGGGGATGGGAGACCTAAATTTCTCAAAAGGAAAATGGCCAAGAAGTCTCAGGCTTGTGAAAAAGAGAGTAGCCTATGTGCCAATGCTGATAAGGATCAGGAACTTCTGCTCAATATCAGATATTTGATAGCTTTAATTTCTTGAAAGATAACTCTTCCAAGTATTACCATTTTCCTCAAATTTTATGGGGATTCTATCAATTGACCATGGTTAATGAAGCATTATAATGAAGTTATGATGGTGATGTGCCACTTGGGTATTGTCACACACATTTCTCTAGCTTACTCACACTATGGTTTGGGTGTCTCATCCTATGTTCTCCTCTCTTCTATTCACATCAACCTGTGACTGTTGTTCATTCCCGTTACGATGGTTGCTTGTTCTTCTACTATTTGTAAAGGTGACACCTTCTCTTTCAATATAGGATTCTCTATGACAACATGACCATTTCTTAAAGCAATATCTTGTCACTCACTAGAAAATCACTTCTATCTCAAATCAACCCAAGCAATAATTTGAGATTCCATAAATTAACTTTTGCTTCAGTCTCTCTTACAACACATAATTCCATTTCGTGTTTTGTCCCTCAAACTATCGAAGCACCACTTAATATTCTTCCGCTTTGGCATCCAAATTCCTACTATCAGCCACCAATAGCTACTGATTGTCTTGATTAGGTGTTTTGATTTTTGACTGAAATTTTATATTCTCTTGGTTTAGAGCCTTATTCTCTAAATAACTTTATTTCATTGTCTTCTGTTTCATCTCCTACTGATCTTAAATGATTTCTTTGCAAATGGATTACTTTAGTAGCATTCAACATGGATGTCAATGAGTGTGATGGTTTCTTTTCTTTACCTAGTTTTAGTATCTACTTCTTGTGCAGGTTGAGCTCGAATTGTATTTAGGTCTAGCATTGGTTCTGTATAAATTATCATCTCAACCTCTCCTTCCACAACTAGCATTG